>NC_086103.1:106498231-106627258 GCF_963921235.1 Mobula hypostoma | reverse complement strand
GACTGTCACAGTGACTCTCATGTGGGTAGGGAAGTGAGAGTTACTGCCTGTCAGTGAGTGTGGGAAGGGAATGAGAGTTACTGACTGTCCGTGAGTGTGGAGAAGGGAATGAGAGTTACTGACTGTCAGTGAGTGTGGGAAGGGAATGAGATTTACTGACTGTCAGTGAGTGTGGGAAGGGAATGAGAGTTACTGACTGTCAGTGAGTGTGAGAAGGGGAATGAGAGTTACTGACTGTCAGTGAGTGTGTGAACGGAATGAGGGGTACTGTCTGTCTGTGAGTGTGGGAAGGGAATGAGTTCACTGAGTGTCAGTGAGTGTGGGAAGGGGAATGAGAGTTACTGACTGTCTGTGAGTGTGGGAAGGGAAGGAGAGTTACTGACTGTCAGTGAGTGTGGGAAGTGAATGAGAGTTACTGACTGACAGTGAGTGTGGGAAGTGAATGAGACTTTCTGACTGTCAGTGAGTGTGGGAAGGGGAATGAGATTTACAGACTGTCTGTGAGTGAGAGAAGGGAATGAGATTTACTGTCTGACAGTGAGTGTGGGAAATGAATGAGAGTTACTCTTTCTCTGTGAGTGAGGGAAGGGAATGAGAGTTACTGATTGTCAGTGAGTGTGAGAAGGGAAAGAGAGTTAATGACAGTCAGTGAGTGTGGGAAGGGAATTCGAGTTTTTGTGTATTAGACAGTGTTGGAAGGGAATGAGAGTTACTGTCTGTGTGTGAGTGTGGGTGGGGAATGATAGTTACTAACTGTCAGTGAGTGTGGGAAGTGAATGAGAGTTTCTGACTGACAGTGAGTGTGGGAAGGGAAAGAGAGTTACTGACTGTCAGTGAGTGTGGGAAGGGGAATGAGAGTTACTGACTGTCAGTGAGTGTGGGATGGGTTAAGAGAGTTACTGACTGTCAGTGAGTGTGGGAAGTGAATGAGAGTTTCTGACTGACAGTGAGTGTGGGAAGGGAATGAGAGTCACTGACTGTCAATGTGTGTGGGAAGGGAATGAGACTTACTGACTGTCAGTGAGTGTGGGAAGGGAAAGAGAGTTACTGACTGTCAGTGAGTGTGGGAAGGACATGAGAGTTACTGACTGTCAGTGAGTGTGGGAAGGGAATGAGAGTTTCTGACTGTCAGAGAGTGTGGGAAGGGAATGAGTTTCACTGAGTGTCAGTGAGTGTGGGAAGTGAATGAGAGTTTCTGACTGTCAATGAGTGTGGGAAGGGGAATGAGAGTTACTGACTGCCAGTGAGTTTCGGAATGGAATGAGAGTTACTGACTGCCAGTGAGTGTGGGCAGGAAATGAGAGTTACTGCCTGTCAGTGATTGTGGGATGGGAATGAGAGTTACTGACTGTCTGTGTGTGTGAGAAGGGAATGAGAGTTACTGACTGTCAGTGAGAGTTGGATGGGTAATGAGAGTTACTGTCTGTGTGTGAGTGTGAGAAGGGAATGAGATTTGCTAACTGTCAGTGAGTATGGGAAGGGAATGAGAGTTACTGTCTGTCAGAGAGTGTGGGAAGCGAATGAGAGTTACTGCCTATCAAGAGTGTTGGAAAGGAATGAGTTTTACTGAGTGTCGGTGAGTGTGGGAAGGTGAATGAGAGTTATTGCCTGTCAGCGAGGATGGGAAGGGAATGAGAGTTACTGTCTGTCTGTGAGTGTGGGAAGGGAATTAGAGTTTTTGTGTATGAGACAGTGTTGGAAGGGAATGAGAGTTACTGTCTGTCTGTGAGTGTAGGAAGGGAATGAGACTTACTGACTATCAGTGAGTGTGGGAAGGGAAAGAGGTTTACTGACTGCCAGTGAGTGTGGGAAGGCAAAAGAGACATACTGACTGTCAATGAGTGTGGGGAGGGGAATGAAAGTTACTGACTATCAGTGAATGTGGGAAGGGGAATGAGAGTTACTGACTGCCAGTGAGTTTCGGAACGGAATGAGAGTTACTGACTGCCAGTGAGTGTGGGCAGGAAATGAGAGTTACTGCCTGTCCGTGATTGTGGGATGGGAATGAGAGATACTGTCTGTCAGAGTGTGTGGGAATGGAGTGCGATTTACTGTCTGTCTGTGAGTGAGAGAAGGGAATGAGAGTTACTGTCTGTCAGTGAGTGTGCGATGGGAATGAGAGTTACCATCTGTCTGTGAGTGTGGGAAGGGAATGACAGATACTGACTGCCTGTGAGTGTGAGAATGGAATGAGAGCTGCTGACTGTCAGTTAGTGTGGGAAGCAGAATGAGAGTTACT
Source organism: Mobula hypostoma (assembly GCF_963921235.1). NCBI lineage: Eukaryota > Metazoa > Chordata > Chondrichthyes > Myliobatiformes > Myliobatidae > Mobula > Mobula hypostoma. Next base: position 106,625,019 of record NC_086103.1, on the reverse strand, counting down.
GACTGTCAGTGACTGTGTGAACGGAATGAGGGGTACTGTCTGTCTGTGAGTGTGGGAAAGGAATGAGAGTTGCTGACTGTCAGTGAGTGTGGGAATGGAATTTGAGTTACTGACTGTCAGTGAGTGTGAGAAGGGAAAGAGAGTTACACTCTGTCTGTGTGTGTGAGAACGGAATGAGAGTTACTGACTGTGAGTGAGTCTGGGAAGGGAATGTGAGTTACTGACTGACATCGAGTGTGGGTAGGCAATGTGAGTTACTGAATGTCAGTGAGTGTGAGAAGGGAAAGACAGTTACGAACTGTCACTGAGTGTGGGAAGGAGAATGAGCGTGACTGTCTGTCTATGAGTGTGAGAAGGGAATCTGATTTATTCTCTGACAGTGAGTGTGGGAAATGAATGAGAGTTACTGTCACTCTGTGAGTGAGAGAAGGGAATGAGAGTTACTGACTGGCATTGAGTGTGGGAAGGGAATGAGAATTACTGACTGTCAGTGAGTGTGGGAAGGGAATTAGAGTTTTTGTGTATTAGACAGTGTTGGAAGGGAATGAGAGTTACTGTCTGTCTGTGAGTGTAGGAAGGGAATGAGACTTACTGACTGTCAGTGAGTGTGGGAAGGGAAAGAGGTTTACTGACTGCCAGTGAGTATGGGAAGGCAAAAGAGACATACTGACTGTCAATGAGTGTGGGGAGGGCAATGAAAGTTACTGACTATCAGTGAATGTGGGATGGCTTAAGGAGTTACAGACTATCAGTGAGTGTGGGAAGTGAATGAGAGTTTCTGACTGACAGTGAGTGTGGGAAGTGAATGAGATTTACTGACTGTCAGTGAGTGTGGGAAGGGAAAGAGAGTTACTGACTGCCAGTGTGTGGGAAGGCGAAAGAGACATACTGACTGTCAATGAGTGTGGGGAGGGGAATGAAAGTTACTGACTATCAGCGAATGTGGGAAGGGAAATGAGAGTTACTGACTGCCAGTGAGTTTCGGAACGGAATGAGATTTACTTACTGGCAGTGAGTGTGGGTAGGAAATGAGAGTTACTGTCTGTCAGTGATTGTGGGATGGGAATGAGAGTTACTGTCTGTCAGAGAGTGTGGGAATGGAGTGAGAGTTACTGTCTGTCTGTGAGTGACAGAAGGGAATGAGATTTACTGACTGTCAATGTGTGTGAGAAAGGAAAGAGAGTTACTGACTGTCAGTGAGTGTGGGAAGTGAATGAGAGTTACTGACTGTCAGTGAGTGTGGGAAGGGAATGAGAGTTACTGACTGTCAGTGAGTGTGGGAAGGACATGAGAGTTACTGAATGTCAGTGAGTGTGGGTAGGGGAATGAGGGTTGCTGACTGTCAGAGAGTGTGGGAAGTGAATGAGAGTTCACTGACTGACAGTGAGTGTGGGAAGTGAATGAGAGTTACTCTCTGTCTGTGAGTGTGAGAAGGGAATGAGAGTTACTGACTGTCAGTGAGCGTGGGAAGGGATTGAGATTTACTGTCTGTCTGTGAATGTGTGAAGGGAATGAGAGTTACTGACTGTCAGTGAGTGTGGGAAGGACATGAGAGTTACTGAATGTCAGTGAGTGTGGGTAGGGGAATGAGGGTTGCTGACTGTCAGTGAGTGTGGGAAGGGGAATGAGAGTTACTGAATGTCAGTGAGTGTGGGCAGGGGAATGAGGGTTGCTGACTGTAAGTGTGAGAAGGGAATGTGATGTACTGTCTGTCAGTGAGTGTGGGATGGGATTGAGAGTTACTGACTGTCAGTGAGTGTGGGAAGTGAATGAGAGTTACTGACTGACAGTGAGTGTGGGAAGTGAATGAGAGTTTCTGACTGTCAGTGAGTGTGGGAAGGGGAATGAGAGTTACTGACTGTCAGTGAGTGTGGGAATGGAATTAGAGTTTCTGTCCGACAGACTGTGTGGGAAGGGTATGAGAGTTACTCTGTGTGTGACTTAGAACGGAATGAGAGTTACTGACTTTGAGTGAGTGTGGGAAGTGAATGAGACTTTCTGACTGTCAGTGAGTGTGGGAAGGGGAATGAGATTTACAGACTGTCAGTGAGTGTGAGAAGGGAAAGAGAGTTACGAACTGTCACTAAGTGTGGGAAGGAGAATGAGAGTGACTATCTGACTATGAGTGTGAGAAGGGAATGTGATTTATTCTCTGACAGTGAGTGTGGGAAATGAATGAGAGTTACTCTTTCTCTGTGAGTGAGGGAAGGGAATGAGAGTTACTGACTGTCAGTGAGTGTGGGAAGGGAATGAGAGTTACTGACTGTCAGTGAGTGTGGGAAGGGAATGAGAGTTACTGACTGTGAGTGAGTGTGGGAAGGGGAATGAGAGTTACTGACTGTCAGTGAGTGTGGGAAGGGAATCGGAGTTACTGACTGTCAGTGAGTGTGGGAAGTGAATGAGAGTTTCTGACTGTCAGTGAGTGTGGGAAGTGGAATGAGATTTACTGACTGTCAGTGAGTGTGGGAAGTGAATGAGAGTTACTGACTGTCAGTGAGTGTGGGAAGCGAATGAGAGTTACTGACTATCAGTGAGTGTTGGAAAGGGGAATGAGTTTTACTGACTGTCAGTGAGTGTGGGAAGGTGAATGAGAGTTACTGCCTGTCAGTGAGTATGGGAAGGGAATGAGAGTTACTGACTGTCAGTGAGTGTGGAAGGGAATGAGAGTTTTTGTGTGTGAGACAGTGTTGGAAGGGAATGAGAGTTACTGTCTGTCTGTGAGTGTGGAAGGGAATGAGAGTTACTGAGAGTCAGTGAGTGTGGAAGGGAAAGAGGTTTACTGACTGCCAGTGAGTGTGGGAAGGCAAAAGAGACATACTGACTGTCAATGAGTGTGGGGAGGGGAATGAAAGTTACTGACTATCAGTGAATGTGGGAAGGGGAATGAGAGTTACTGACTGCCAGTGAGTGTGGGAACGGAATGAGAGTTACTGACTGCCAGTGAGTGTGGGCAGGAAATGAGAATTACTGTCTGTCAGAGTGTGTGGGAAGGGAATGAGAGTCTGTCTGACAGTTACCATCTTTCTGTGAGTGTGGGAAGGGAATGAGAGTTACTGACTGCCTGTGAGTGTGGGAAGGAATGAGAGTTACTGACTGTCAGTGAGTGTGGGAAGGGGAATGAGAGTTACTGTCTGTCAGAGTGTGTGGGAATGGAGTGCGATTTACTGTCTGTCTGTGAGTCAGAGAGGGGAATGAGATTTACTGTCTGTCAGTGAGTGTGGGATGGGAATGAGAGTTACTGACTGTCTGTGAGTGTGGGAAGGGAATGTGAGTTACTGACTGTCAGTGAGTGTGAGAAGGGAATGAGAGTTACTGACTGTCAGTGAGTGTGGGAAGGAGAATGAGAGTTACTGTCTGTCCATGAGTGTGAGAAGGGAATGTGATTTATTCTCTGTCAGTGAGTGTGGGAAATGAATGAGAGTTACTGTCTGTCTGTGAGTGAGAGAAGGGAATGAGAGTTACTGACTGTCAGTGAGTGTGGGAAGGGGAATGAGATTTCTGACTGTCAGTGAGTGTGGAAGGGAATGAGAGTTACTGACTGTCTGTGAGTGTGGGAAGGGAATGAGAGTTACTGACTGTCAGTGAGTGTGGGAAGTGAATGAGAGTTACTGACTGTCAGTGAGTGTGAGAAGGGAAAGAGAGTTATGAACCGTCACTGAGTGTGGGAAGGGGAATGAGAGTGACTGACTGTCAGTGAGAGTGGGATGTGAATGAGAGTTACTGACTGTCAGAGAGTGTGGGAAGGGAATGAGAATTACTGACTGTCTGTGAGTGTGGGAAGGGAATGAGAGTTACTGACTGTCAGTGAGTGTGGGAAGGGAATGAGAATTACTGACTGTCTGTGAGTGTGGGAAGGGAAGTAGAGTTTTTGTCTGTCTGTGAGTGTGGGTAGGGAATGAGATTTACTGACTGGCATTGAGTGTGGGAAAGGAAATGATAGTTACTAACTGTCAGTGAGTGTGGGAAGTGAATGAGACTTACTGACTGTCAGTGATTGTTGGAAGGGAAAGGGAGTTACTGAATGTGAGTGTGTGCGGGAAGGGGAATGAGAGTTACTGACTGTCAGTGAGTGTGGGAAGTAAATGAGACTTACTGACTGTCAGTGAGTGTGGGAAGGGAATGAGAGTTACTGACTGTCAGTGAGTGTGGGAAGTAAATGAGACTTACTGACTGTCAGTGAGTGTGGGAAGGGAAAGAGAGTTACTGACTATCATTGAGTGTGGGAAGGCGAAAGAGACATACTGACTGTCAATGAGTGTGAGAAGGAGAATGAAAGTTACTGACTATCAGTGAATGTGGGAAGGGGAATGAGAGCTACTGACTGCCAGTGAGTGTTGGAAGGGTAATGAGAGTTACTGTCTGTGTGTGAGTGTGAGAAGGGAATGAGATTTGCTGCCTGTCAGTGATTGTGGGAAGGGAATGAGAGTTACTGACTGTCAGAGAGTGTGGGAAGCGAATGAGAGTTACTGCCTATCAAGAGTGTGGGAAGGGAATGAGTTTTACTGAGTGTCAGTTAGTGTGGGAAGGGGAATGAGAGTTACTGACTGTCAGTGAGTGTGTGAACGGAATGAGAGTTACTGTCTGTCTGTGAGTGTGGGAAGGGAATGAGAGTTACTGTCTGTCAGAGTGTGTGGGAATGGAGTGAGATTTACTGTCTCTCTGTGAGTGAGAGAAGGGAATGAGATTTACTGTCTGTCAGTGAGTGTGTGAAGGGAATGAGATTTACTGTCTGTCAGTGAGTGTGTGATGGGAATGAGAGTTACTGACTGTCAGTGAGTGTGAGAAGGGAATGAGAGTTACTGTCTGTCAGTGAGTGTGGGATGGGAATGAGAGTTACCAACTGTCTGTGAGTGTGGGAAGGGAATGAGAGTTACCAACTGTCTGTGTGTGTGGGAAGTGAATGAGAGTTGCTGTCTGTCAGTGAGTGTGGGAAGGGTATGAGAGTTACACTCTGTCTGTGTGTGTTAGAACGGAATGAGAGTTACTGACTGTGAGTGAGTCTGGGAAGGGAATGTGAGTTACTGACTGACATCGAGTGTCGGAAGGGAATGTGAGTTACTGACTGTCAGTGAGTGTGAGAAGGGAAAGAGAGTTACGAACTGTCACTGAGTGTGGGAAGGAGAATGAGCGTGACTGTCTGTCTATGAGTGTGAGAAGGGAATGTGATTTATTCTCTGACAGTGAGTGTGGGAAATGAATGAGAGTTACTGTCACTCTGTGAGAGAGAAGGGAATGAGAGTTACTGACTGTCAGTGAGTGTGGGAAGGGAATTAGAGTTTTTGTGTATTAGACAGTGTTGGAAGGGAATGAGAGTTACTGTCTGTCTGTGAGTGTGGGAAGGGAATGAGAGTTACTGACTGTCAGTGAGTGTGGGAAGGGAATGAGACTTACTGACTGTCAGTGAGTGTGGGAAGGGAAAGAGAGTTACTGACTGTCAGTGAGTGTGGGAAGGACAATGAGAGTTACTGACTGTCAGTGAGTGTGGGAAAGGAATGAGAGTTACTGACTGTCAGTGAGTGTGGGAAGTGAATGAGAGTTACTGACTGACAGTGAGTGTGGGAAGTGAATGAGAGTTTCTGACTGTCAGTGAGTGTGGGAAGGGGAATGAGATTTACTGACTGCCAGTGAGTTTCGGAATGGAATGAGAGTTACTGACTGCCAGTGAGTGTGGGTAGGAAATGAGAGTTACTGCCTGTCAGTGATTGTGGGATGGGAATGAGAGTTACTGTCTGTCAGAGTGTGTGGGAATGGAGTGAGATTTACTGTCTCTCTGTGAGTGTGAGAAGGGAATGAGAGTTACTGACTGTCAGTGAGTGTGGGAAGTGAATGAGAGTTACTGCCTGTCAGTGAGTGTGGGATGGGAATGAGAGTTACTGTCTGTCTGTGAGTGAGAGAAGGGAATGAGATTTACTGTCTGTCAGTGAGTGTGGGATGGGAATGAGAGTTACTGTCTGTCTGTGAGTGTGGGAAGGCAATGAGAGTTACTGACTGTCAGTGAGTGTGGGAAGGGAATGAGAGTTACTGTCTGTCAGTGAGTGTGGGAAGGGTATGAGAGTTACACTCTGTCTGTGTGTGTTAGAACGGAATGAGAGTTACTGACTGTGAGTGAGTCTGGGAAGGGAATGTGAGTTACTGACTGACATCGAGTGTGGGTAGGCAATGTGAGTTACTGAATGTCAGTGAGTATGAGAAGGGAAAGACAGTTACGAACTGTCACTGAGTGTGGGAAGGAGAATGAGCGTGACTGTCTGTCTATGAGTGTGAGAAGGGAATCTGATTTATTCTCTGACAGTGAGTGTGGGAAATGAATGAGAGTTACTGTCACTCTGTGAGTGAGAGAAGGGAATGAGAGTTACTGACTGGCATTGAGTGTGGGAAGGGAATTAGAGTTTTTGTGTATTAGACAGTGTTGGAAGGGAATGAGAGTTACTGTCCTGTCTGTGAGTGTGGGTAAGGGTTAATGATAGTTACTAACTGTCAGTGAGTTTGGGAAGTCAATGAGACTTACTGACTGTCAGTGAGTGTTGGAAGGAAAAGGGAGTTACTGAATGTGAGTGTGTGTGGGAAGGGGAATGAGAGTTACTGACTGTCAGTGAGTGTGGGATGGGATTAGGAGTTACTGACTCTCAGTGAGTGTGGGAAGTGAATGAGAGTTTCTGACTGACAGTGAGTGTGGGAAGTGAATGAGACTTACTGACTGTCAGTGAGTGTGGGAAGGGAAAGAGAGTTACTGACTGCCAGTGAGTGTGGGTAGGAAATGAGAGTTACTGCCTGTCAGTGATTGTGGGATGGGAATGAGAGTTACTGTCTGTCAGAGAGTGTGGGAATGGAATGAGAGTTACTGACTGTCTGTGAGTGAGAGAAGGGAATGAGAGTTATTGACTGTCAGTGAGTGTGGGAAGGGAATTAGAGTCTTTTGTGTATTAGACAGTGTTGGAAGGGAATGAGAGTTTTTGTCTGTCTGTGAGTGTGGGTAAGGAATGACAGTTACTAACTGTCAGTGAGTGTGGGAAGTGAATGAGATTTACTGATTGACAGTGAGTGTGGGAAGGGAATGAGAGTTACTGACTGTCAGTGAGTGTGGGAAGGGGAATGAGAGTTACTGACTGTCAGTGAGTGTGTGAACGGAATGAGAGTTACTGTCTGTCTGTGAGTGTGGGAAGGGAATGAGAGTTACAGACTGTCAGTGAGTGTGAGAAGGGGAATGACAGTTACTGACTGTCAGTGAGTGTGCGAAGGGAAGAGAGTTACTGACTGCCAGTGAGTGTGGGCAGGAAATGAGAATTACTGCCTGTCAGTGAGTGTGGGATAGGCATGAGAGTTACTGCCTGTCAGTGATTATGGGATGGGAATGAGAGTCACTGTCTGTCTGTGAGTGTGGGAAGGGAATGAGATTTACTGTCTGTCAGTGAGTGTGGTATGGGAATGAGAGTTACTGTCTGTCTGTGAGTGAGAGAAGGGAATGAGATTTACTGTCTGTCAGTGAGTGTGTGATGGGAATGACAGTTACCAACTGTCTGTGTGTGTGGGAAGTGAATGAGAGTTGCTGTCTGTCAGTGAGTGTGGGAAGGGTATGAGAGTTACACTCTGTCTGTGTGTGAGAACGGAATGAGAGTTACTGTCTGTCTGTGAGTGTGGGAAAGGAATGAGAGTTGCTGACTGTCAGTGAGTGTGGGAATGGAATTTGAGTTACTGACTGTCAGTGAGTGTGAGAAGGGAAAGAGAGTTACGAACTGTCACTAAGTGTGGGAAGGAGAATGAGAGTGACTGTCTGTCTATGAGTGTGAGAAGGGAATGTGATTTATTCTCTGACAGTGAGTGTGGGAAATGAATGAGAGTTACTGTCTCTCTGTGAGAGAGAAGGGATTGAGAGTTACTGACTGTCAGTGAGTGTTGAAGGGAATTAGAGTCTTTTGTGTATTAGACAGTGTTGGAAGGGAATGAGAGTTACTGTCTGGTCTGTGAGTGTGGGTAGGGAATGATAGTTACTAACTGTCAGTGAGTGTGGGAAGTGAATGAGAGTTACTGACTGTCAGTGAGTGTGGGAAGGGAATGAGAGTTACTGACTGTCAGAGTGTGTGGGAAGGGGAATGAGAGTTACTGACTGTCAGTGAGTGTGGGAAGCGGGATTAGGAGTTACTGACTGTCAGTGAGTGTGGGAAGTGAATGAGAGTTACTGACTGACAGTGAGTGTGGGAAGTGAATGAGAGTTACTGACTGCCAGTGAGTGTGGGCAGGAAATGAGAGTTACTGACTGTCAGTGTGTGTGGGAAGGGAATGAGAGTTACTGTCTGTCAGAGTGTGTGGGAATGGAGTGCGATTTACTGTCTGTCTGTGAGTGAGAGAAGGGAATGAGATTTACTGACTGTCAGTGAGTGTGTGATGGGAATGAGAGTTACTGTCTGTCTGTGAGTGAGAGAAAAGAATGAGATTACTGTCTGACAGTGAGTGTGGGATGGGAATGAGAGTTACCATCTGTCTGTGAGTGCGGGAAGGGAATGAAAGTTGCTGACTGTCAGTGAGTGTCGGAATGGAATTAAAGTTTCTGTCCGTCAGACTGTGTGGGAAGGGTATGAGAGTTACTCTCCGTCTGTGTGTGTTAGAACGGAATGAGAGTTACTGTCTGTCAGAGAGTGTGGGAAGAGAATGAGAGTTACTGACTGTCAGTGAGTGTGAGAAGGGAATGAGAGTTACTGACTGTCAGTGAGTGTGGGAAGGGAATGAGAGTTACTGACTGTCAGTGAGTGTGTGAAGGGAATGAGAGTTACTGACTGTCAGTGAGTGTGGGAAGGACATGAGAGTTACTGAATGTCAGTGAGTGTGGGAAGGGGAATGAGGGTTGCTGACTGTCAGTGAGTGTGGGAAGGGAATAGGAGTTACTGACTGACAGTGAGTGTGGGAAGTGAATGAGAGTTTCTGACTGTCAGTGAGTGTGGGAAGGGGAATGAGATTTACAGACTGTCAGTGAGTGTGAGAAGGGCAATGAGAGTTACTGACTGTCAGTGAGTGTGCGAAGGGAATGAGAGTTACTGACTGTCAGTGAGTGTGGGTAGGGAATGAGATTTACTGACTGCCAGTCAGTGTGGGAAGGGGAATAAGAGTTACTGACTATCAGTGAAAGTGGGAAGGGGAATGAGAGCTACTGACTGCCAGTGAGTTTCGGAATGGAATGAGAGTTACTGACTGCCAGTGAATGTGGGCAGGAAATGAGAGTTACTGCCTGTCCGTGTTTGTGGGATGGGAATGAGAGATACTGTCTGTCAGAGTGTGTGGGAATGGAGTGCGATTTACTGTCTGTCTGTGAGTGAGAGAAGGGAATGAGATTTACTGTCTGTCAGTGAGTGTGTGATGGGAATGAGAGTTACTGTCTGTCTGTGAGTGAGAGAAGGGAATGAGATTTACTGTCTGTCAGTGAGTGTGCGATGGGAATGAGAGTTACCATCTGTCTGTGAGTGTGGGAAGGGAATGACAGATACTGACTGTCAGTGAGTGTGGGTATGGAATTAGAGTTTCTTTCCGTCAGACTGTGTGGGAAGGGTATGAGAGTTACTCTCTGTCTGTGTGTGTTAGAACTGAATGAGAGTTACTGACTGTGAGTGAGTCTGGGAAGGGAATGTGAGTTACTGACTGACATCGAGTGTCGGAAAGGAATGTGAGTTACTGACTGTCAGAGAGTGTGAGAAGGGAAAGAGAGTTATGAACCGTCACTGAGTGTGGGAAGGGGAATGAGAGTGACTGTCTGTCTATGAGTGTGAGAAGGGAATGCGATTTATTCTCTGACAGTGAGTGTGGGAAATGAATGAGAGTTACTGTCTCTCTGTGAGAGAGAAGGGAATGAGAGTTACTGACTGTCAGTGATTGTGGGAAGGGAATTAGAGTCTTTTGTGTATTAGACAGTGTTGGAAGGGAATGAGAGTTATTGTCTGTCTGTGAGTGTGGGTAGGGAATGATAGTTACTAACTGTCAGTGAGTGTGGGAAGTGAATGAGACTTACTGACTGTCAGTGAGTGTGGGAAGGGAAAGAGAGTTACTGACTGTCAGTGAGTGTGGGAAGGGGAATGAGAGTTACTGACTCTCAGTGAGTGTGGGATGGGTTAAGGAGTTACTGACTATCAGTGAGTGTGGGAAGTGAATGAGAGTTACTGACTGACAGTGAGTGTGGGAAGTGAATGAGAGTTACTGACTGCCAGTGAGTGTGGGCAGGAAATGAGAATTACTGCCTGTCCGTGATTGTGGGATGGGAATGAGAGTTACTGTCTGTCAGAGTGTGTGGGAATGGTGTGTGATTTACTGTCTGTCTGTGAGTGAGAGAAGGGAATGAGATTTACTGACTGTCAGTGAGTGTGTGATGGGAATGAGAGTTACTGTCTGTCTGTGAGTGAGAGAAGGGAATGAGATTTACTGTCTGTCAGTGAGTGTGGGAAGGGAATGAGAGTTACTGTCAGTGAGTGTGGGAAGGGAATGAGAGTTACTGACTGTCAGTGAGTGTGGGAAGGGAAAGAGAGTTACTGGCTGTCAGTCTGTGTGGGAAGGGCATGAGAGTTACTCTCTGTCTGTGAGTGTGAGAAGGGAATGAGAGTTACTGACTGTCAGTGAGCGTGGGAAGGGATTGAGATTTACTGTCTGTCTGTGAATGTGTGAAGGGAATGAGAGTTACTGACTGTCAGTGAGTGTGGGAAGGGAAGGAGAGTTACTGACTGTCAGTGAGTGTGGGATGGGAATGAGAGTTACTGACTGTCAGAGAGTGTGGGAAGGGAATGAGACTGACTGTCTGTGATTGTGGGAAGGGAAAGAGAGTTACTGACTGTCAGTGAGTGTGGGCAGGAAATGAGAGTTACTGCCTGTCAGTGATTGTGGGATGGGAATGAGAGTTACTGTCTGTCTGTGAGTGTGGGAAGGGAATGAGATTTACTGTCTGTCTGTGAATGTGTGAAGGGAATGAGAGTTACTGACTGTCAGTGAGTGTGTGATGGGAATGAGAGTTACTGTCTGTCTGTGAGTGTGAGAAAAGAATGAGATTTACTGTCTGACAGTGAGTGTGTGAACGGAATGAGGGGTACTGTCTGTCTGTGAGTGTGGGAAGGGAATGAGAGTTGCTGACTGTCAGTGAGTGTGGGAATGGAATTAGAGTTTCTTCCGTCAGACTGCGTGGGAAGGGTATGAGAGTTACTCTCTGTCTGTGTGTGTTAGAACTGAATGAGAGTTACTGACTGTGAGTGAGTCTGGGAAGGGAATGTGAGTTACTGACTGACATCGAGTGTCGGAAGGGAATGTGAGTTACTGACTGTCAGAGAGTGTGAGAAGGGAAAGAGAGTTATGAACCGTCACTGAGTGTGGGAAGGGGAATGAGAGTGACTGACTGTCTATGAGTGTGAGAAGGGAATGTGATTTATTCTCTGACAGTGAGTGTGGGAAATGAATGAGAGTTACTGTCTGTCTGTGAGTGTGGGAAGGGAATGAGAGTTACTGACTGTCTGTGAGTGTGGGAAGGGAAGTAGAGTTTTTGTCTGTCTGTGAGTGTGGGAAAGGAATGAGAATTACTGACTGTCTGTGAGTGTGGGAAGGAAATGATAGTTACTAACTGTCAGTGAGTGTGGGAAGTGAATGAGACTTACTGACTGTCAGTGATTGTTGGAAGGGAAAGGGAGTTACTGAATGTGAGTGTGTGCGGGAAGGGGAATGAGAGTTACTGACTGTCAGTGAGTGTGGGAAGTAAATGAGACTTACTGACTGTCAGTGAGTGTGGGAAGTGAATGAGAGTTACTGACTGACAGTGAGTGTGGGAAGGGAATGAGAGTTACTGACTGTCAGTGAGTGTGGGAAGGGGAATGAGAGTTACTGACTGTCAGTGAGTGTGAGAAGGGAATGAGAGTTACTGACTGTCAGTGAGTGTGGGAAGGGAATGAGAGTTACTGACTGTCAGTGAGTGTGGGAAGGGAAAGAGACATACTGACTGTCAATGAGTGTGGGAAGGAGAATGAAAGTTACTGACTATCAGTGAATGTGGGGAGGGGAATGAGAGCTACTGACTGCCAGTGAGTGTTGGAAGGGTAATGAGAGTTACTGTCTGTGTGTGAGTGTGAGAAGGGAATGAGATTTACTGTCTGTCAGAGAGTGTGGGAAGCGAATGAGAGTTACTGCCTATCAAGAGTGTCGGAAGGGAATGAGTTTTACTGTCTCTCTGTGAGTGAGAGAAGGGAATGAGATTTACTGTCTGTCAGTGAGTGTGTGATGGGAATGAGAGTTACTGTCTGTCTGTGAGTGAGAGAAGGGAATGAGATTTACTGTCTGTCAGTGAGTGTGGGATGGGAATGAGAGTTACCAACTGTCTGTGTGTGTGGGAAGTGAATGAGAGTTGCTGTCTGTGTGGGAAGGGAATGAGAGTTACAGTGAGTGTGGGAAGGGTATGAGAGTTACACTCTGTCTGTGTGTGTGAGAACGGAATGAGAGTTACTGACTGTGAGTGAGTCTGGGAAGGGAATGTGAGTTACTGACTGACATCGAGTGTGGGTAGGCAATGTGAGTTACTGAATGTCAGTGAGTGTGAGAAGGGAAAGACAGTTACGAACTGTCACTGAGTGTGGGAAGGAGAATGAGCGTGACTGTCTGTCTATGAGTGTGAGAAGGGAATGTGATTTATTCTCTGACAGTGAGTGTGGGAAATGAATGAGAGTTACTGTCTCTCTGTGAGTGAGAGAAGGGAATGAGAGTTACTGACTGGCATTGAGTGTGGGAAGGGAATTCGAGTTTTTGTGTATTAGACAGTGTTGGAAGGGAATGAGAGTTACTGTCTGTGTGTGAGTGTGGGTGGGGAATGATAGTTACTAACTGTCAGTGAGTGTGGGAAGTCAATGAGACTTACTGACTGTCAGTGAGTGTTGGAAGGGAAAGGGAGTTACTGAATGTGAGTGTGTGTGGGAAGGGGAATGAGAGTTACTGACTGTCAGTGAGTGTGGGACGGGATTAGGAGTTACTGACTGTCAGTGAGTGTGGGAAGTGAATGAGAGTTACTGACTGACAGTGAGTGTGGGAAGTGAATGAGACTTTCTGACTGTCAGTGAGTGTGGGAAGGGGAATGAGATTTACAGACTGTCAGTGATTGTGGGATGGGAATGAGAGTTACTGTCTGTCAGAGTGTGTGGGAATGGTGTGTGATTTACTGTCTGTCTGTGAGTGAGAGAAGGGAATGAGATTTACTGACTGTCAGTGAGTGTGTGATGGGAATGAGAGTTACTGTCTGTCTGTGAGTGAGAGAAAAGAATGAGAGTTACTGACTGTCAGTGAGTGTGGGAAGGGAAGGAGAATTACTGTCTGTCTGTGAGTGTGGGAAGGGAATGAGAGTTACTGACTGTCAGTGAGTGTGGGAAGGGAATGAGACTTTACTGACTGTCAATGAGTGTGGGAAGGGAACGAGAGTTACTCTCTGTCTGTGTGTGTTAGAACGGAATTAGAGTTACTGACTGTCAAGGAGTCTGGGAAGGGAATGTGAGTTACTGACTGTCATTGAGTGTGGGAAGGGGAATGAAAGTTACTGACTGTCAGTGAGTGTGGGAAGGGAATGAGAGTTACTGACTGTCAGTGAGTGTGGGAAGGGAAGGAGAGTTACTGACTGTCAGTGAGTGTGGGAAGGGAAGGAGAGTTACTGACTGTCAGTGAGTGTGGGAAGGGAATGAGAGTTACTGACTGTCAGTGAGTGTGGGAAGGGAATGAGAGTTACTGTCTGTCTGTGAGTGTGGGAAGGGAATGAGAGTTACTGTCTGTCAGAGTGTGTGGGAATGGAATGAGAGTTACTGACTGTCTGTGAGTGTGGGAAGGGAATGAGAGTTACTGACTGTCAGTGAGTGTGGGAAGTGAATGAGAGTTACTGACTGTCTGTGAGTGAGAGAAGGGAATGAGATTTACTGTCTGTCAGTGAGTGTGTGAATGGAATGAGGGGTACTGTCTGTCTGTGAGTGTGGGAAGGGAATGAGAGTTGCTGACTGTCAGTGAGTGTGGGAATGGAATTAGAGTTTCTGTCCGTCAGACTGCGTGGGAAGGGTATGAGAGTTACTCTCTGTCTGTGTGTGTTAGAACGGAATGAGAGTTACTGACTGTGAGTGAGTCTGGGAAGGGAATGTGAGTTACTGACTGACATCGAGTGTGGGTAGGCAATGTGAGTTACTGAATGTCAGTGAGTATGAGAAGGGAAAGACAGTTACGAACTGTCACTGAGTGTGGGAAGGAGAATGAGCGTGACTGTCTGTCTATGAGTGTGAGAAGGGAATGTGATTTATTCTCTGACAGTGAGTGTGGGAAATGAATGAGAGTTACTGTCACTCTGTGAGTGAGAGAAGGGAATGAGAGTTACTGACTGGCATTGAGTGTGGGAAGGGAATGAGAATTACTGACTGTCAGTGAGTGTGGGAAGGGAATTAGAGTTTTTGTGTATTAGATAGTGTTGGAAGGGAATGAGATTTACTGTCTGTCTGTGAGTGTGGGTAGGGAATGATAGTTACTAACTGTCAGTGAGTGTGGGAAGTCAATGAGACTTACTGACTGTCAGTGAGTGTTGGAAGGGAAAGGGAGTTACTGAATGTGAGTGTGTGTGGGAAGGGGAATGAGAGTTACTGACTGTCAGTGAGTGTGGGACGGGATTAGGAGTTACTGACTATCAGTGAGTGTGGGAAGTGAATGAGACTTACTGACTGTCAGTGAGTGTGGGAAGGGAAAGAGAGTTACTGACTGCCAGTGAGTGTGGGTAGGAAATGAGAGTTACTGCCTGTCAGTGATTGTGGGATGGGAATGAGAGTTACTGTCTGTCAGAGAGTGTGGGAATGGAGTGAGAGTTACTGTCTGTCTGTGAGTGTGAGAAGGGAATGAGATTTACTGACTGTCAGTGAGTGTGGGAAGGGAATGAGAGTTACTGACTGTCAGTGAGTGTGGGAAGGGAATGAGATTTACTGTCTGTCTGTGAATGTGTGAAGGGAATGAGAGTTACTGACTGTCAGTGAGTGTGGGAAGGGAATGAGAGTTACTGACTGTCAGTGAGTGTGGGAAGTGAATGAGAGTTACTGACTGACAGTGAGTGTGGGAAGTGAATGAGAGTTACTCTCTGTCTGTGAGTGTGAGAAGGGAATGAGAGTTACTGACTGTCAGTGGGCGTGGGAAGGGATTGAGATTTACTGTCTGTCTGTGAATGTGTGAAGGGAATGAGAGTTACTGACTGTCAGTGAGTGTGGGAAGGACATGAGAGTTACTGACTGTCAGTGAGTGTGGGAAGGGGAATGAGATTTACAGACTGTCAGTGAGTGTGAGAAGGGGAATGAGAGTTACTGACTGTGAGTGAGTTTGGGAAGGGAATGAGAGTTACTGACTGCCAGTGAGTGTGGGCAGGAAATGAGAGTTACTGCCTGTCCGTGATTGTGGGATGGGAATGAGAGTTACTGTCTGTCAGAGTGTGTGGGAATGGAGTGCGATTTACTGTCTGTCTGTGAGTCAGAGAAGGGAATGAGATTTACTGTCTGTCAGTGAGTGTGGTATGGGAATGAGAGTTACTGTCTGTCTGTGAGTGAGAGAAGGGAATGAGATTTACTGTCTGTCAGTGAGTGTGCGATGGGAATGAGAGTTACCATCTGTCTGTGAGTGTGGGAAGGGAATGACAGATACTGACTGTCAGTGAGTGTGGGAATGGAATTAGAGTTTCTGTCCGTCAGACTGTGTGGGAAGGGTATGAGAGTTACTCTCTGTCTGTGAGTGTGGGAAAGGAATGAGAGTTGCTGACTGTCAGTGAGTGTGGGAATGGAATTTGAGTTACTGACTGTCAGTGAGTGTGAGAAGGGAAAGAGAGTTACGAACTGTCACTAAGTGTGGGAAGGAGAATGAGAGTGACTGTCTGTCTATGAGTGTGAGAAGGGAATGTGATTTATTCTCTGACAGTGAGTGTGGGAAATGAATGAGAGTTACTGTCTCTCTGAGAGAGAGAAGGGATTGAGAGTTACTGACTGTCAGTGAGTGTTGAAGGGAATTAGAGTCTTTTGTGTATTAGACAGTGTTGGAAGGGAATGAGAGTTATTGTCTGTCTGTGAGTGTGGGTCAGGGAATGATAGTTACTAACTGTCAGTGACTCTGGGAAGTCATTGAGACTTACTGACTGTCAGTGAGTGTTGGAAGGGAAAGGGAGTTACTGAATGTGAGTGTGTGTGGGAAGGGGAATGAGAGTTACTGACTGTCAGTGAGTGTGGGACGGGATTAGGAGTTACTGACTGTCAGTGAGTGTGGGAAGTGAATGAGAGTTACTGACTGACAGTGAGTGTGGGAAGTGAATGAGAGTTACTGACTGCCAGTGAGTGTGGGCAGGAAATGAGAATTACTGCCTGTCCGTGTTTGTGGGATGGGAATGAGAGATACTGTCTGTCAGAGTGTGTGGGAATGGAGTGCGATTTACTGTCTGTCTGTGAGTGAGAGAAGGGAATGTGATGTACTGTCTGTCAGTGAGTGTGTGTGTGATGGGAATGAGAGTTACTGTCTGTCTGTGAGTGAGAGAAGGGAATGAGATTTACTGTCTGTCAGTGAGTGTGCGATGGGAATGAGAGTTACCATCTGTCTGTGAGTGTGGGAAGGGAATGACAGATACTGACTGTCAGTGAGTGTCGGAATGGAATTAAAGTTTCTGTCCGTCAGACTGTGTGGGAAGGGTATGAGAGTTACTCTCCGTCTGTGTGTGTTAGAACGGAATGAGAGTTACTGTCTGTCAGAGAGTGTGGGAAGAGAATGAGAGTTACTGACTGTCAGTGAGTGTGAGAAGGGAATGAGATTTACTGACTGTCAATGAGTGTGAGAAGGGAAAGAGAGTTACTGACTGTCAGTGAGAGTGGGATGTGAATGAGAGTTACTGACTGTCAGAGAGTGTGGGAAGGGAATGAGAGTTACTGACTGTCAGTGAGTGTGGGAAGGGGAATGAGAGTTACTGACTGTCAGTGAGTGTGGGATGGGAATGAGAGTTACTGACTGTCAGTGAGTGTGGGAAGTGAATGAGAGTTACTGACTGACAGTGGGTGTGGGAAGGGGAATGAGAGTTACTGACTGTCAGTGAGTGTGGGACGGGATTAGGAGTTACTGACTGTCAGTGAGTGTGGGAAGTGAATGAGACTTACTGACTGTCAGTGAGTGTGGGAAGGGAAAGAGACATACTGACTGTCAATGAGTGTGGGAAGGGGAATGAAAGTTACTGACTATCAGTGAATTTGGGAAGGGGAATGAGAGTTACTGACTGCCAGTGAGTTTCGGAACGGAATGAGAGTTACTGACTGCCAGTGAGTGTGGGCAGGAAATGAGAATTACTGCCTGTCCGTGATTGTGGGATGGGAATGAGAGACTGTCTGTCAGAGTGTGTGGGAATGGAGTGCGATTTACTGTCTGTCTGTGAGTCAGAGAGGGGAATGAGATTTACTGTCTGTCAGTGAGTGTGGTATGGGAATGAGAGTTACTGTCTGTCTGTGAGTGTGGGAAGGGAATGAGAGTTGCTGACTGTCAGTGAGTGTGGGAATGGAATTAGAGTTTCTTCCGTCAGACTGCGTGGGAAGGGTATGAGAGTTACTCTCTGTCTGTGTGTGTTAGAACTGAATGAGAGTTACTGACTGTGAGTGAGTCTGGGAAGGGAATGTGAGTTACTGACTGACATCGAGTGTCGGAAAGGAATGTGAGTTACTGACTGTCAGAGAGTGTGAGAAGGGAAAGAGAGTTATGAACTGTCACTGAGTGTGGGAAGGGGAATGAGAGTGACTGACTGTCTATGAGTGTGAGAAGGGAATGTGATTTATTCTCTGACAGTGAGTGTGGGAAATGAATGAGAGTTACTGTCACTCTGTGAGTGAGAGAAGGGAATGAGAGTTACTGACTGTCAGTGAGTGTGGGAAGGGAATTAGAGTCTTTTGTGTATTAGACAGTGTTGGAAGGGAATGAGAGTTATTGTCTGTCTGTGAGTGTGGGTAGGGAATGATAGTTACTAACTGTCAGTGAGTGTGGGAAGTCAATGAGACTTACTGACTGTCAGTGAGTGTTGGAAGGGAAAGGGAGTTACTGAATGTGAGTGTGTGTGGGAAGGGGAATGAGAGTTACTGACTGTCAGTGAGTGTGGGAATGGATTAGGAGTTACTGACTCTCAGTGAGTGTGGGAATTGAATGAGAGTTTCTGACTGACAGTGACTGTGGGAAGTGAATGAGAGTTACTGACTGCCAGTGAGTGTGGGCAGGAAATGAGAATTACTGCCTGTCCGTGATTGTAGGATGGGAATGAGAGTTACTGTCTGTCAGAGTGTGTGGGAATGGTGTGTGATTTACTGTCTGTCTGTGAGTGAGAGAAGGGAATGAGATTTACTGACTGTCAGTGAGTGTGTGATGGGAATGAGAGTTACTGTCTGTCTGTGAGTGAGAGAAAAGAATGAGATTTACTGTCTGACAGTGAGTGTGGGATGGGAATGAGAGTTACCATCTATCTGTGAGTGTGAGAAGGGAATGAGAGTTACTGACTGTCAGTGAGTGTCGGAATGGAATTAAAGTTTCTGTCCGTCAGACTGTGTGGGAAGGGTATGAGAGTTACTCTCCGTCTGTGTGTGTTAGAACGGAATGAGAGTTACTGTCTGTCAGAGAGTGTGGGAAGAGAATGAGAGTTACTGACTGTCAGTGAGTGTGAGAAGGGAGTGAGAGTTACTGACTGTCAGTAAGTGTGAGAAGGGAGTGAGAGTTACTGACTGTCAGTGAGTGTGGGAAGTGAATGAGAGTTACTGACTGACAGTGAGTGTGGGAAGTGAATGAGACTTACTGACTGTCAGTGAGTGTGGGAAGGGAAAGAGAGTTACTGACTGCCAGTGAGTGTGGGTAGGAAATGAGAGTTACTGCCTGTCAGTGATTGTGGGATGGGAATGAGAGTTACTGTCTGTCAGAGAGTGTGGGAATGGAGTGCGATTTACTGTCTGTCTGTGAGTGAGAGAAGGGAATGAGATTTACTGACTGTCAGTGAGTGTGTGATGGGAATGAGAGTTACTGTCTGTCTGTGAGTGAGAGAAGGGAATGAGATTTACTGTCTGACAGTGAGTGTGGGATGGGAATGAGAGTTACCATCTTTCTGTGAGTGCGGGAAGGGAATGAAAGATGCTGACTGTCAGTGAGTGTGGGTATGGAATTAAAGTTTCTTTCCGTCAGACTGCGTGGGAAGGGTATGAGAGTTACTCTCTGTCTGTGTGTGTTAGAACTGAATGAGAGTTACTGACTGTGAGTGAGTCTCGGAAGGGAATTTGAGTTACTGACTGACATCGAGAGTGGGAAGGGAATGTGATTACTGACTGTCAGTGAGTGTGAAAAGGGAAAGAGAGTTACGAACTCTCACTGAGTGTGGGAAGGAGAATGAGAGTGACTGTCTGTCTATGAGTGTGAGAAGGGAATGCGATTTATTCTCTGACAGTGAGTGTGGGAAATGAATGAGAGTTACTGTCTCTCTGTGAGTGAGAGAAGGGAATGAGAGTTACTGACTGGCATCAGTGATTGTGGGAAGGGAATTAGAGTCTTTTGTGTATTAGACAGTGTGGGAAAGGAATGAGAATTACTGACTGTCTGTGAGTGTGGGAAGGAAATGATAGTTACTAACTGTCAGTGAGTGTGGGAAGTGAATGAGACTTACTGACTGTCAGTGATTGTTGGAAGGGAAAGGGAGTTACTGAATGTGAGTGTGTGCGGGAAGGGGAATGAGAGTTACTGACTGTCAGTGAGTGTGGGACGGGATTAGGAGTTACTGACTGTCAGTGAGTGTGGGAAGTGAATGAGAGTTACTGACTGACAGTGAGTGTGGGAAGTGAATGAGAGTTACTGACTGCCAGTTAGTGTGGGCAGGAAATGAGAATTACTGCCTGTCCGTGATTGTGGGATGGGAATGAGAGTTACTGTCTGTCAGAGTGTGTGGGAATGGTGTGTGATTTACTGTCTGTCTGTGAGTGAGAGAAGGGAATGAGATTTACTGTCTGTCAGTGAGTGTGTGATGGGAATGAGAGTTACTGTCTGTCTGTGAGTGAGAGAAGGGAATGAGATTTACTGTCTGTCAGTGAGTATGGGATGGGAATGAGAGTTACACTCTGTCTGTGTGTGTGAGAAGGGAATGAGAGTTACTGACTGTCAGTGAGTGTCGGAATGGAATTAAAGTTTCTGTCCGTCAGACTGTGTGGGAAGGGTATGAGAGTTACTCTCCGTCTGTGTGTGTGAGAACGGAATGAGAGTTACTGACTGTGAGTGAGTTTGGGAAGGGAATGAGAGTTACTGACTGTCAGTGAGTGTGGGAAGGGAATGAGAGTTACTGACTGTCAGTGAGTGTGGGAAGGACATGAGAGTTACTGAATGTCAGTGAGTGTGGGTAGGGGAATGAGATTTACAGACTGTCAGTGAGTGTGAGAAGGGCAATGACAGTTACTGACTGTCAGTGAGTGTGCGAATGGAAGAGAGTTACTGACTGCCAGTGAGTGTGGGCAGGAAATGAGAGTTACTGCCTGTCCGTGGTTGTGGGATGGGAATGAGAGATACTGTCTGTCAGAGTGTGTGGGAATGGAGTGCGATTTACTGTCTGTCTGTGAGTGAGAGAAGGGAATGAGAGTTACTGTCTGTCAGTGAGTGTGTGTGATGGGAATGAGAGTTACTGTCTGTCTGTGAGTGAGAGAAGGGAATGAGATTTACTGTCTGTCAGTGAGTGTGCGATGGGAATGAGAGTTACCATCTGTCTGTGAGTGTGGGAAGGGAATGACAGATACTGACTGCCTGTGAGTGTGAGAATGGAATGAGAGTTTCTGTCCGTCAGACTGTGTGGGAAGGGTATGAGAGTTACTCTCTGTCTGTGTGTGTTAGAACGGAATGAGAGTTACTGTCTGTTGAGAGTGTGGGAAGGGAATGAGAGTTACTGACTGTCAGTGAGTGTGGGAAGTGAATGAGAGTTTCTGACTGACAGTGGGTGTGGGAAGTGAATGAGAGTTTCTGACTGACAGTGGGTGTGGGAAGTGAATGTGACTTACTGACCGTCAGTGAGTGTGGGAAGGGAAAGAGAGTTACTGACTGTCAGTGATTGTCGGAAGGCGAAAGAGACATACTGACTGTCAATGAGTGCGGGAATGGAATTAGAGTTTCTGTCCGTCAGACTGTGTGGGAAGGGTATGAGAATTACTCTCTGTCTGTGTGTGTTAGAACGGACTGAGAGTTACTGTCTGTCAGAGAGTGTGGGAAGGGAATGAGAGTTACTGACTGTCAGTGAGTGTGAGAAGGGAATGAGAGTTACTGACTGTCAGTGAGTGTGGGAAGTGAATGAGAATTACTGACTGACAGTGAGTGTGGGAAGTGAATGAGAGTTACTGACTGACAGTGAGTGTGGGAAGGGAAAGAGAGTTACTGAATGTGAGTGTGTGTGGGAAGGGGAATGAGAGTTACTGACTGTCAGTGAGTGTGGGATGGGTTAAGGAGTTAGTGACTATCAGTGAGTGTGGGAAGTGAATGAGAGTTTCTGACTGTCAGTGAGTGTGGGAAGGGGAATGAGAGTTACTGACTGTCAGTGAGTGTGGGACGGGATTAGGAGTTACTGACTGTCAGTGAGTGTGGGAAGTGAATGAGACTTACTGACTGTCAGTGAGTGTGGGAAGGGAAAGAGAGTTACTGACTATCAGTGAGTGTGGGAAGGCGAAAGAGACATACTGACTGTCAATGAGTGTGGGAAGGGGAATGAAAGTTACTGACTATCAGTGAATGTGGGAAGGGGAATGAGAGTTACTGACTGCCAGTGAGTTTCGGAACGGAATGAGAGTTACTGACTGCCAGTGAGTGTGGGCAGGAAATGAGAATTACTGCCTGTCCGTGATTGTGGGATGGGAATGAGAGACTGTCTGTCAGAGTGTGTGGGAATGGAGTGCGATTTACTGTCTGTCTGTGAGTGAGAGAACGGAATGAGATTTACTGACTGTCAGTGAGTGTGTGATTGGAATGAGAGTTACTGTCTGTCTGTGAGTGAGAGAAGGGAATGAGATTTACTGTCTGACAGTGAGTGTGGGATGGGAATGAGAGTTACCATCTGTCTGTGAGTGCGGGAAGGGAATGAAAGATGCTGACTGTCAGTGAGTGTGGGTATGGAATTAGAGTTTCTTTCCGTCAGACTGTGTGGGAAGGGTATGAGAGTTACTCTCTGTCTGTGTGTGTTAGAACGGAATGTGAGTTACTGTCTGTGAGTGAGTCTCGGAAGGGAATTTGAGTTACTGACTGACATCGAGAGTGGGAAGGGAATGTGAGTTACTGACTGTCAGTGAGTGTGAAAAGGGAAAGAGAGTTACGAACTCTCACTGAGTGTGGGAAGGAGAATGAGAGTGACTGTCTGTCTATGAGTGTGAGAAGGGAATGCGATTTATTCTCTGACAGTGAGTGTGGGAAATGAATGAGAGTTACTGTCTCTCTGTGAGAGAGAAGGGAATGAGAGTTACTGACTGTCAGTGAGTGTGGGAAGGGAATTAGAGTCTTTTGTGTATTAGACAGTGTCGGAAGGGAATGAGAGTTATTGTCTGTCTGTGAGTGTGGGTAGGGAATGATAGTTACTAACTGTCAGTGAGTGTGGGAAGTCAATGAGACTTACTGACTGTCAGTGAGTGTTGGAAGGGAAAGGGAGTTACTGAATGTGAGTGTGTGTGGGAAGGGGAATGAGAGTTACTGACTGTCAGTGAGTGTGGGACGGGATTAGGAGTTACTGACTGTCAGTGAGTGTGGGAAGTGAATGAGAGTTACTGACTGTCAGTGAGTGTGCGAATGGAAGAGAGTTACTGACTGCCAGTGAGTGTGGGCAGGAAATGAGAATTACTGCCTGTCCGTGTTTGTGGGATGGGAATGAGAGATACTGTCTGTCAGAGTGTGTGGGAATGGAGTGCGATTTACTGTCTGTCTGTGAGTGAGAGAAGGGAATGAGATTTACTGTCTGTCAGTGAGTGTGTGTGTGATGGGAATGAGAGTTACTGTCTGTCTGTGAGTGAGAGAAGGGAATGAGATTTACTGTCTGTCAGTGAGTGTGCGATGGGAATGAGAGTTACCATCTGTCTGTGAGTGTGGGAAGGGAATGAGAGTTGCTGACTGTCAGTGAGTGTGGGAATGGAATTAGAGTTTCTTCCGTCAGACTGCGTGGGAAGGGTATGAGAGTTACTCTCTGTCTGTGTGTGTTAGAACTGAATGAGAGTTACTGACTGTCAGAGAGTGTGGGAAGGGAAAGAGAGATACTGACTGTCAGTGAGTGTGAGAAGGGAATGAGAGTTACTGACTGTCAGTGAGTGTGGGATGGGATTAGGAGTTACTGACTGTCAGTGAGTGTGGGAAGTGAATGAGTGTTTCTGACTGACAGTGGGTGTGGGAAGTGAATGAGACTTACTGACTGTCAGTGAGTGTGGGAAGGGAAAGAGAGTTACTGACTGTCAGTGAGTGTGGGAATGGAATTAGAGTTTCTGTCCGTCAGACTGCGTGGGAAGGGTATGAGAGTTACTCTCTGTCTGTGTGTGTTAGAACTGAATGAGAGTTACTGACTGTGAGTGAGTCTGGGAAGGGAATGTGAGTTACTGACTGACATCGAGTGTCGGAAGGGAATGTGAGTTACTGACTGTCAGAGAGTGTGAGAAGGGAAAGAGAGTTACGAACTGTCACTGAATGTGGGAAGGAGAATGAGAGTGACTGTCTGTCTATGAGTGTGAGAAGGGAATGCGATTGATTCTCTGACAGTGAGTGTGGGAAATGAATGAGAGTTACTGTCTCTCTGTGAGAGAGAAGGGAATGAGAGTTACTGACTGTCAGTGAGTGTGGGAAGGGAATTAGAGTCTATTGTGTATTAGACAGTGTTGGAAGGGAATGAGAGTTATTGTCTGTCTGTGAGTGTGGGTAGGGAATGATAGTTACTAACTGTCAGTGAGTGTGGGAAGTCAATGAGACTTACTGACTGTCAGTGAGTGTTGGAAGGGAAAGGGAGTTACTGAATGTGAGTGTGTGTGGGAATGGGAATGAGAGTTACTGACTGTCAGTGAGTGTGGGACGGGATTAGGAGTTACTGACTGTCAGTGAGTCTGGGAAGTGAATGAGAGTTACTGACTGCCAGTGAGTGTGGGCAGAAAATGAGAATTACTGCCTGTCCGTGATTCTGGGATGGGAATGAGAGTTACTGTCTGTCAGAGTGTGTGGGAATGGAGTGCGATTTACTGTCTGTCTGTGAGTGAGAGAAGGGAATGAGATTTACTGACTTGTCAGTGAGTGTGTGATGGGAATGAGAGTTACAGTCTGTCTGTGAGTGAGAGAAGGGAATGAGATTTACTGTCTGACAGTGAGTGTGGGATTGGAATGAGAGTTACCATCTGTCTGTGAGTGCGGGAAGGGAATGAAAGTTGCTGACTGTCAGTGAGTGTGGGAATGGAATTAGAGTTTCTGTCCGTCAGACTGTGTGGGAAGGGTATGAGAGTTACTCTCCGTCTGTGTGTGTTAGAACGGAATGAGAGTTACTGTCTGTCAGAGAGTGTGGGAAGGGTATGAGAGTTACTGACTGTCAGTGAGTGTGAGAAGGGAATGAGAGTTACTGACTGTCAGTGAGTGTGGGAAGTGAATGAGAGTTACTGACTGACAGTGAGTGTGGGAAGTGAATGAGAGTTACTGACTGACAGTGATGTGGGAAGTGAATGAGAGTTACTGACTGCCAGTGAGTGTGGGCAGGAAATGAGAATTACTGCTTGTCCGTGATTGTGGGATGGGAATGAGAGTTACCATCTGTCAGAGTGTGTGGGAATGGAGTGCGATTTACTGTCTGTCTGTGAGTGAGAGAAGGGAATGAGATTTTCTGACTTGTCAGTGAGTGTGTGATGGGAATGAGAGTTACTGTGTGTCTGTGAGTGAGAGAAGGGCATGAGATTTACTGTCTGACAGTGAGTGTGGGATGAGAAT
This sequence comes from Mobula hypostoma, assembly GCF_963921235.1. Taxonomy (NCBI): domain Eukaryota; kingdom Metazoa; phylum Chordata; class Chondrichthyes; order Myliobatiformes; family Myliobatidae; genus Mobula; species Mobula hypostoma. The sequence continues at coordinate 106,600,071 of NC_086103.1, read as the reverse complement.
GAGAGTTACCATCTGTCTGTGAGTGCGGGAAGGGAGTGAAAGTTGCTGACTGTCATTGAGTGTGGGAATGGAATTAGAGTTTCTGTCCGTCAGACTGTGTGGGAAGGGTATGAGAGTTACTCTCTGTCTGTGTGTGTTAGAACGGAATGAGAGTTACTGTCTGTGAGTGAGTCTCGGAAGGGTATTTGAGTTACTGACTGACATCGAGAGTGGGAAGGGAATGTGATTAATGACTGTCAGTGAGTGTGAGAAGGGAAAGAGAGTTACGATCTGTCACTGAGTGTGGGAAGGAGAATGAGAGTGACTGTCTGTCTATGAGTGTGAGAAGGGAATGCGATTTATTCTCTGACAGTGAGTGTGGGAAATGAATGAGAGTTACTGTCTCTCTGTGAGTGAGAGAAGGGAATGAGAGTTATTGACTGTCAGTGAGTGTGGGAAGGGAATTAGAGTCTTTTGTGTATTAGACAGTGTTGGAAGGGAATGAGAGTTACTGTCTGTCTGTGAGTGTGGGTAGGGAATGATAGTTACTAACTGTCAGTGAGTGTGGGAAGTCAATGAGACTTACTGACTGTCAGTGATTATTGGAAGGGAAAGGGAGTTACTGAATGTGAGTGTGTGCGGGAAGGGGAATGAGAGTTACTGACTGTCAGTGAGTGTGGGAAGTGGATTAGGAGTTACTGACTGTCAGTGAGTGTGGGAATTGAATGAGAGTTTCTGACTGACAGTGACTGTGGAAAGTGAATGAGAGTTACTGACTGCCAGTGAGTTTGGGAAGGGAAAGAGAGTTACTGACTGTCAGTGAGTGTGGGAAGGCGAAAGCGACATACTAACTGTCAATGAGTGTGGGAAGGGGAATGAAAGTTACTGACTATCAGTGATTGTGGGATGGGAATGAGAGTTACTGTCTGTCAGAGAGTGTGGGAAGGGAATGAGAGTTACTGACTGTCAGTGAGTGTTGGAAGGGTAATGAGAGTTACTGTCTGTGTGTGAGTGTGAGAAGGGAATGAGATTTGCTAACTGTCAGTGAGTATGGGAAGGGAATGAGAGTTACTGACTGTCAGAGAGTGTGGGAAGCGAATGAGAGTTACTGCCTATCAGGAGTGTGGGAAGGGAATGAGTTTTACTGAGTGTCAGTGAATGTGGGAAGGTGAATGAGAGTTATTGCCTGTCAGCGAGTATGGGAAGAGAATTAGAGTTTTTGTGTGTCTGTCAGTGAGTCTGGGAAGGAAATGTGAGTTACTGACTGACATCGAGTGTGGGAAGGGAATGTGAGTTACTGACTGTCAGTGAGTGTGAGAAGAGAAAGACAGTTATGAACTGTCACTGAGTGTGGGAAGGAGAATGAGCGTGACTGTCTGTCTAGGAGTGTGAGAAGGGAATGTGATTTATTCTCTGGCAGTGAGTGTGGGAAATGAATGAGAGTTACTGTCTCTCTGTCAGTGAGAGAAGGGAATGAGAATTACTGACTGTCAGTGAGTGTGGGAAGAGAATTAGAGTTTGTGTATTAGACAGTGTTGGAAGGGAATGAGAGTTGCTGTCTGTCTGTGAGTGTGGGTAGGGAATGATAGTTACCAACTGTCAGTGAGTGTGGGAAGTGAATGAGACTTACTGACTGTCAGTGAGTGTTGGAAGGGAAAGAGAGTTACTGAATGTGAGTTTGTGTGGGAAGGGGAATGGGAGTTACTGACTGTCAGTGAGTGTGCGATGGAATTAGGAGCTACTGACTGTCAGTGAGTGTGGGAAGTGAATGAGTGTTTCTGACTGGCAGTGAATGTGGGAAGTGAATGAGACTTACTGACTGTGAGTGTGGGAAGGGAAAGAGAGTTACTGACTGTCAGAGAGTGTGGGAAGGGAATGAGACTTACTGACTGTCTTTGAGTGTGGGAAGGGAAACAGAGTTACTGACTGTCAGTGAGTGTGGGAAGGGAATGAGTTTCACTGAGTGTCAGTGAGTGTGCGATGGGATTAGGAGTTACTGACTGTCAGTGAGTGTGGGAAGTGAATGAGAGTTTCTGACTAACAGTGAATGTGGGAAGTGAATGAGACTTACTGACTGTCTGTGAGTGTGGGAAGGGAAAGAGAGTTACTGACTGTCAGAGAGTGTGGGAAGGGAATGAGTTTCACTGAGTGTCAGTGAGTGTGGGAAGGGGAATGAGAGCTACTGACTGTCAGTCAGAGTGGGAAGGGAATGAGAGTTACTGTCTGTCTGTGAGTGTGGGTAGGGAATGATAGTTACTAACTGTCAGTGAGTGTGGGAAGTCAATGAGACTTACTGACTGTCAGTGAGCGTTGGAAGGGAAAGGGAGTTACTAAATGTGAGTGTGTGTGGGAAGGGGAATGAGAGTTACTGACTGTCAGTGAGTGTGGGACGGGATTAGGAGTTACTGACTGTCAGTGAGTGTGGGAAGTGAATGAGAGTTTCTGAATGACAGTGAGTGTGGGAATGAATGTGACTTACTGTCTGTCAGTGAGTTTGGGAAGGGAAAGAGAGTTACTGACTGTCAGTGAGTGTGGGAAGGCGAAAGAGACATACTAACTGTCAATGAGTGTGGGAAGGGGAATGAAAGTTACTGACTATCAGTGATTGTGGGATGGGAATGAGAGTTACTGTCTGTCAGAGAGTGTGGGAAGGGAATGAGAGTTACTGACTGTCAGTGAGTGTTGGAAGGGTAATGAAAGTTACTGTCTGTGTGTGAGTGTGAGAAGGGAATGAGATTTGCTAACTGTCAGTGAGTATGGGAAGGGAATGAGAGTTACTGACTGTCAGAGAGTGTGGGAAGCGAATGAGAGTTACTGCCTATCAGGAGTGTGGGAAGGGAATGAGTTTTACTGAGTGTCAGTGAATGTGGGAAGGTGAATGAGAGTTATTGCCTGTCAGCGAGTATGGGAAGAGAATTAGAGTTTTTGTGTGTCTGTCAGTGAGTCTGGGAAGGAAATGTGAGTTACTGACTGACATCGAGTGTGGGAAGGGAATGTGAGTTACTGACTGTCAGTGAGTGTGAGAAGAGAAAGACAGTTACGAACTGTCACTGAGTGTGGGAAGGAGAATGAGCGTGACTGTCTGTCTAGGAGTGTGAGAAGGGAATGTGATTTATTCTCTGGCAGTGAGTGTGGGAAATGAATGAGAGTTACTGTCTCTCTGTCAGTGAGAGAAGGGAATGAGAATTACTGACTGTCAGTGAGTGTGGGAAGAGAATTAGAGTTTGTGTATTAGACAGTGTTGGAAGGGAATGAGAGTTGCTGTCTGTCTGTGAGTGTGGGTAGGGAATGATAGTTACCAACTGTCAGTGAGTGTGGGAAGTGAATGAGACTTACTGACTGTCAGTGAGTGTTGGAAGGGAAAGAGAGTTACTGAATGTGAGTTTGTGTGGGAAGGGGAATGGGAGTTACTGACTGTCAGTGAGTGTGCGATGGAATTAGGAGCTACTGACTGTCAGTGAGTGTGGGAAGTGAATGAGTGTTTCTGACTGGCAGTGAATGTGGGAAGTGAATGAGACTTACTGACTGTGAGTGTGGGAAGGGAAAGAGAGTTACTGACTGTCAGAGAGTGTGGGAAGGGAATGAGACTTACTGACTGTCTTTGAGTGTGGGAAGGGAAACAGAGTTACTGACTGTCAGTGAGTGTGGGAAGGGAATGAGTTTCACTGAGTGTCAGTGAGTGTGCGATGGGATTAGGAGTTACTGACTGTCAGTGAGTGTGGGAAGTGAATGAGAGTTTCTGACTAACAGTGAATGTGGGAAGTGAATGAGACTTACTGACTGTCTGTGAGTGTGGGAAGGGAAAGAGAGTTACTGACTGTCAGAGAGTGTGGGAAGGGAATGAGTTTCACTGAGTGTCAGTGAGTGTGGGAAGGGGAATGAGAGCTACTGACTGTCAGTCAGAGTGGGATGGGAATGAGAGTTACTGACTGTCAGAGAGTGTGGGAAGGGAATGAGTTTCACTGAGTGTCAGTCTGTGTGGGAAGGTTATGAGAGTTACTCTCTTTCTTGTGTGTGAGAAGGGAATGAGAGTTACCGACTGTCAAGGAGTCTGGGAAGGGAATGTGAGTTACTGACTGTCATTGAGTGTGGGAAGGGGAATGAAAGTTACTGACTATCAGTGAATATGTGAAGGGGAATGAGAGTGACTGTCTGTCTTAGAGTGTGAGAAGCGAATGTGACTTACTGTCTGACAGTGAGTGTGGGAAGGGAATGAGAGTTACTGACTGTGAGTGAGTCTGGGAAGGGAATGTGAGATACTGACTGACATCGAGAGTGGGAAGGGAATGTGAGTTACTGACTGTCAGTGAGTGTGAGAAGGGAAAGAGAGTTATGAACTGTCACTGAGTGTGGGAAGGAGAATGAGAGTGACTGTCTGTCTATGAGTTTGAGAAGGGAATGCAATTTATTCTCTGACAGCGAGTGTGGGAAATGAATGAGAGTTACTGTCTCTCTGTGAGTGAGAGAAGGGAATGAGAGTTACTGACTGTCAGTGAGTGTGGGAAGGGAATTAGAGTTTTTGTGTATTAGACAGTGTTGGAAGGGAATGAGAGTTACTGTCTGTCTGTGAGTGTGGGTAGTGAATGATAGTTACTAACTGTCAGTGAGTGTGGGAAGTGAATGAGACTTCCTGACTGTCAGTGTGTGTGGGAAGGGGAATGAGAGTTACTGACTGTCAGTGAGTGTGGGAAGGGATTAGGAGTTACTGACTGTCAGTGAGTGTGGGAAGTGAATGAGAGTTTCTGACTGAGAGTGAGTGTGGGAAGTGAATGAGACTTACTGACTGTCAGTGAGTGTGGGAAGGTGAAAGAGACATACTGACTGTCAATGAGTGTTGGAAGGGGAATGAAAGTTACTGACTATCAGTGAATGTGGGAAGGGGAATGTGAGTTACTGTCTATCTGTGAGTGTGGTAAGCGAATGAGAGTTACTGACTGTCAGTGAGTGTGGGAAAGGAATGAGTTTTACTGAGTGTCAGTGAGTGTGGGAAGGTTAATGAGAGTTACTGAATGTCAGCGAGTGTGGGAAGGGAATGGGAGATGCTGACTGTATGTGAGTGTGAGAAGGGAATCAGAGTTAATGACAGTCAGTAAGGGTGGGAAGGGAATTAGAGTTTTTGTGTGTCAGACAGTGTTGGAAGGGATTGAGAGTTACTGTCTGTCTGTGAGTGTGGGAAGGGAAAAAGAGTTACTGACTGTCATTGAGTGTGGGAAGGGAATGAGAGTTACTGACTATCAGCGAGTGTGGGAAGGGAATGTGAGTTACTGACAGCCAGTGAGTGTGAGAAGGGAAAGAGAGTTACTAACTGTCAGTGAATGTGAGAAGTGGAATGAGAGAAACTGTCTGTCTATGAGTGTGAGAAGAGAATGAGAGTTACTATTTGACAGTGAGAGTGGGATGGGAATGAGAGTTACTAACTGTCAGTGAGCGTGGGAAGGGGAATGAGAGTTAATGATAGTCAGTGAGGGTGGGAAGGGAATTAGAGTGTTTGTGTCTCAGACAGTGTTGGAAGAGAATGAGAGTTACTGACAGTCACTGCGTGTGGGAAGGGAAAGATAGTTACTAACTGTCAATGTGTGTGGGTCGGGGAATGAGGTTATTGACTGTCAGTAAGTGTGTGAAGGGAATAAGAGTTACTGTCTGTTTGTGAGTGTGAGAAGGGAATGAGATTTACTGACTCTCATTGATTGTGGGAAGGGAATGAGAGTTACTGACTGTCAGTGAGTGCTGGAAGGGGAATGAGAGTTACTGTCTGTGTGTGAGTGTGAGAAGAGAAAGAGATTTATTAACTGTCAGTGAGTATGGGAAGGGAATGAGAGTTATTGACTGTCAGAGAGTCTAGGAAGCGAATGAGAGTTACTGTCTATCATAGAGTCTTGGAAGGGAATGAGTTTTACTGAGTGTCAGTGAGTGTGGGAAGGGAATTAGAGTTTTTGTGTGTCAGACAGTGTTGGAAGGGAATGAGATTTACTGTCTGTCTGTGAGTGTGGGAAGGGAATGATAGTTACTAACTGTCAGTGAGTGTGGGAAGGGGAATGAAAGTTACTGAGTGTCAGAGAGTGTGGGAAGGGAATTAGAGTTTCTGACTGTCGGACAGTGTGAGAAGGGAATGAGAGTTACTGTCTGTCTGTGAGTGTATGAAGGGAATGAGAGTTACTGACTGTCATTGAGTGTGGGAAGGGAATGAGAGTTACTGACTGTCAGTGAGTGTGGGATGGGAATGAGAGTTACAGACTGTCAGTGAATGTTGGAAGGGAATGAGAGTTACAGACTGTCAGTGAATGTGGGAAGGGAATGAGAGTTACTGACTGTCGTGTGTGGGAAGGGAATGAGAGATACTGACTGTCAGTGAGTGTGGGAAGGGAATGAGAGATACTGACTGTCATTGAGTGTGGGAAGGGAATGAGAGTTACTGACTCTCAGTGAGTATGGGAAGGGTAATGAGAGTTACAGTCTGTCTGTGAGTTTGAGAAGGGAATTAGATTTACTGACTGTCACTTAGAATGGGAAGCGAATGAGAGTTACTGTCTGTCAGAGAGTGTGGGAAGGGAATGAGAGTTACTGGCTGTCAGTGAGTGTGGGAAGGGGAATGAGATGTACTGACTGTCACTGAGTTTGGGAAGGGGAATTAGAGTTGCTGACTGTCAGGGAATGTGGGATGGGGAATGAGAGTTACGGACTGTCGGTGAGTGAGGGAAGGGGAGTGAGAGTTACTGACATTCAGTGAGTGTGGGAAGGGGAATATCAGTTACTGACTGTCTGTGAGGGTGAGAAGGGGAATGACAGTTACTGACTGCCTGTGAGTGTGAGAAGGGAAAGAGAGTTACTGACTGTCAGTGAATGTGGGAAGGAGAATGAGAGTTACTGACTGTCAATGAGTGTGGGAAGGGAATGAGAGTTACTGACTCTCACTGAGAATGGGAAGGGTAATGAGAGTTACAGTCTATCTGTGAGTTTGAGAAGGGAATTAGATTTACTGACTGTCACTTAGAATGGGAAAGGAAAGAGAGTTACTGTCTGTTAGAGAGTGTGGGGTGGGAATGAGAGTTACTGACTGTCAGTGAGTGTGGGAAGGGAATGAGAGTTACTGTCTGTTAGTGAGTGTGGTAAGGGGAATGAGAGTTACTGACTGTCAGTGATTGTGTGAAGGGGATTGAAAGTTACTGACTGTCTGTGAGTGTGGGAAGTTAGTGAGAGATACTGACTGTAAGTGAGTGGCTACGTGGAATGAAGATTACCACCAGTTAGTGAATGAAGGCATTAAAAGACAGTGTGTGATTTCTATTGTGTGTTTTCTCAGTGCATTTGGGGAGGGATGTAAGAGTTACTCTCAGTGAATATGCAAAGGAGAGGGGTGATGCTGCTGTCTAAACTTTTGTAGCAACGGCCAGCAAACAACAGGGCCTGAACATTGTACTGATAATAAGAATGAATTTAGATGAGTCAAATATGCAGATATAATAATGATTTTGAATACATTGAGTACTGAGAATCTTTATCAATAAATATCCTCAATGAGTTCCTACAAATGTGGACTGCTTCCCATTTTTCAAGCTCCATTTCTCAACAAAAATCAACATTGAACCTTCTATTTGTGAATGCCTTTGGGGTACCAGCATAGCTGAGGAAAAGAATGCTTGAAGATCTGATTTTCAGCACATTTCAAAGCTCATGGTGAGGAGCACAGCAGCATTCCCTACCGTCCTGCATGCTTTCAAGTCTTGGACTGACTAACACACAGCTAATACAAATATTAAGTACCCCCACTTCTTATTTGCAAAGTCCTCAAAATCCTTGGCAAGACTAGAGAACCAAAGTCAGTGTCCTTTCCCGGGCCAACATCCCATGTGCCGAGGCCTGTGTAAACCTCGTTACTCACATGCTTGGCACCAGACTGACAAAACATGGACAATATGTTCCAGGTGGAGTGAAGAAATCTTCCCTATAAATGTGTCACATTCCCATTTATATTTGTAAATCTCCAGGTAGAACATTTTCATCTTGCTGCTCTGAATTCAAACAAGAGTACAGGGGAATTAAAGGGGCAAGAGTTAGAGATGTTGCGTGATGTTGAGTGACTATAAACCTTGGAACAATTAAAGCAGAAATAGCACTCAATGCTGGTGCACATGCAGTCTGGATTCATTGAGACTATTGCCATTTATGATAATAATAGAGGCCCTCCACTTCCACCTGTAGAGCAGATACAGATGTTCCTTGGGGCATAACAAATTGTTGAAATCAAGAGAACCAGCAAAAATCTTCATGCTCCAAACAAAGATGTATAACAGTGTAAGAATGGAATCTTTCTCATTGAGGTAAACTCAGTTGCATTTGCCGCTTCAACAGAAATCCCTCGTGCCATGCAGGCAAAAAAAAATGATGTTCCATTTGATGAGGTGTGAGAGAGATAGCAGATTTACTTTACTCTTCAGAGACTCTGAAAAGTTACAAATTCAGAAGCAAACACCAATGCCTAGCTGTGACCACGTGTGATAACATATTAGCGTTGAAGAATCTGTCACTGTAAGTTTGGCACCTTCATGAATCAAGTCGATGGCTTTCAAAAATACTAAAAGATTTTGTCTGCTGTATATTTCAGTATTAATAGTGTACATGGACATAAAGCAGCAGTAAAGGCGGAAGCTTGGATATTCAGCAGTCTGAATGAGTGAGTTTAGGGCAAAAAGTGAGGTTGTTGGGAAAAGGTTCCATCATTGTAATGGGGATCATCCATCACAATTTGCCTGTTCAGAGTTGTGAAATACTTCAATTAAGTACAGGCTCTGTGTGTGAAGGAAATCTGGAAGTCGAACCTGACCAGAGGGCTTAAAAAGAGGATCTTCATAGCAGTCATGGACTCCATTCTCATGTACGGATGCGAGACGTGGACACTCACCAAGACTATGCGAAAGTCTCTAGATGGTTAATATACACGAATGCTCCGGATGGCTCTTGACGTGAGTTGGCAACAGCACATGACGGATGTCAAGCTCTACAACAACCTACCAATGCTTGCCACTAAAATCGAGGTGAGAAGACTGCAACTAGTGGGGCACTGTCTACCCACCCCGAGCTACCTGCCAGCCTAGTCATCATATGGGAGCCCAAGCACGGGAGGATGAACCTTGGGCGCCCTCCCAAGACTATGGTCAACACGCTCCTAGAAGACAACAGCACGGCTAATGTAGATGAACTGAATACACTGATGAGGGAGAGGGAGAAGTGGAGAGTCCGTCATCGTGCCCGACGCCGGCCCCCTAGGTCTGAGTTGACGTAATAGTAGGTCCGTGTGTGAGGCTCAGTTCAGGAGCACAAGCTAGAATGATGTTAACCAAGTAGGTCCCCAATGAAAGGTCAATGCTTAAAGCGAATGCCACGAGGGCTTGTGCAATATTGAAGCTCACGATCTGCAGGAAGGGCAAAGCTTTAACAGCACATCTACCACAAGCAGCAATATTAAAATTGTAGTGATTTTAACATAAAAGGGAAAATTAATGATCAGCTCATTAATATGAAAATTGATGCTGCTTCGTTCTAAACAGGGATGTAAACATCAGGGGGTGCAGCAGAGTGAACTGAATCTGAAGACATGTTCTGGTGGGACTTATAATGTGCACTTTCTCATGATTTTAGAAAAGTGACACTTCCAATCAGAACAGCAAATGTGGAAAATGTTTGACTCATAGACCTAAAATGGTATTGGAAGAATTTATCTTGTGTGAGCTTTTTACAGTCTCATCCAACTAAACTTCTGAAATGAAATGCAGATATACAGAAGTATTCATTTACTGGTGTTAGGGAACTAAAATCCATTTTTTTGCAGGACTTAACTTTTGCCCAAAGAAGCTAAGGGGTGCCCATTTATCTTGTTGTTTTACTGGAAGGTGTGGCATCAACTTTGAAAGACCAAAGAGGAGCAACCTAGCCAAATATCTCTACATCCCATCACCCTTCATGTTACTGTGAAGTGAAGTTGTTTAATTGAATATCAAGGGAATACAAACATATTCAATATTAAAAATGTAAAATAAAACTTTGCTAATTGCTATATCTTACAGCACTAATGATAAATAAAATAAAGTATGGCAACTTGCAGCTTGAGTGGTGTTGCAGCAAAAACCATATACAGTGTCAGTAGGTCTAAGGAATTGATTGTGAACTTCAGGAAGGGGAAGACGAGAGAACACATACTAGTCCTCATTGAGGAATCAGAAGTAGAAAGGCTGAGCAGTTTCATATTACCGGTGTGAACATCTCTGAAGATTTATCCTGGGCCCAACACATTGATGCAATTACAAAGAATGTGCAACATTGGCTATATTTTATCAGAAGTTTGAAGAGATTTAGTGTATCACCAAAGACTCCTGCAAATTTCGACAGGTGAACCATGGAGAGCATTCGAACTGTTGCATCACCATCTGGTATAGAGGGGCCACTGGACAAGATTAGAAAAAGCTGCAGAAAGCACGCTTAACAAGTTCCATCTTGGGCATTTGCTGCCCCAGTACTGAGGACATCTTCAAAAGGTGATGGTTCAAAAAAGCAGCATCTACCATCAAGAATGCCCATCACCCAAGACATGCCCTCTTCTCATTGCTACCATCAAGGAGGAGGCACAGGAGCCTGAAGACACACACTCAACATTAATTTTCTCTCTTTTCACACTACTGTTAATTTAATTTTTATATACTGTATATACAGTATACTGTAATTTATATATATTTTTATTATACATTGCAATGCTGTCACTAAACAACACATTTCATAGCACATGCCAGTGATAATAAACCTGATTCAGATTCTGATTTGATTCCTCTATAGACGGGTGTGCCATCTCTTTATTATGCTGTCTGCAGGATTATGCTTTTTTGGGGCTGTGCAGTCAAGAGCAAAATTTACCGACACAAATTAATTGGCTTTCATTGCACAAACACAAAGACTTGACTTTACATCTATCCACACAATGTTCATTATTGAATAGACTCATTGGACAGGACCTCTGCTGCCATATGGACTCAACATAGGCTCTATTTCCTCTATCAGACCCCTTTTTTTGTCCATCCATGAAAATGAATTATGCCTCGCTTCAGAAGCCAACACTTATTAAGCATTACTATCAATTGTAATTTGGGAGTTTATTGGTTATACATTTGCCATTCAATCAATAAGACAATTCTTATCATTACTCAGTGACATTTTTGTTTGGCCATTCACAAAGCTACTTGGTATGTCATTCCTGTCCGGCATATCAGAAGATTTACTCAGCTTGTTCAATGCAGACAATAGCTAATTTGCACAGATCTTGGCAACATTGCACCAGTGGAAAATAATTAGCTACTGAAAAAGGAGCTAGTGCTTTCCTGGTGTATATAATGAATGAAATCTTCTCGGGCTTCCATCTGGGTACATGTATTGATTTTAAGGGATGTTTCAATGACAATCTCTGCCATCTTCATCAGGCATGATGCATGAACATATCTAGTCTGGTGGTATTTATACCCCCATCATCCATCCTTTCTGATTGGTTAGTCGTCATCCAATCAGGTTTCTGCTCTCCCACCTTGTTTGCAATCGAATTCCAGTTCTTACTTGGAGTGAGACCTTTATCTTTGCTATTTTTTTTCCTCTAGTTTTATTTCAACAGCTTTCTTCATCAGGTAGTCCCAAAAGTCACTGGTGTGGCACAGTACTTTTGTGCCGTGGATGTCAATCCTATGGCCTTTGCGAATGTAATGTTTTGCTACCACCGATTTCTCTGGGTAACCCAAACGGATACACCTCCTGTGTTCCTTGATGCGGGTTTCCACTGTGCATCCCATCTAGCCAATATACACCGTATTCTCTACTGTATTCTGGAATTGTCTTTCACTAATTTCCCCAACTTCAACCAAATACTACAGGAGCATCTATGTGCCTGATGTGACAAACTTTTTCTGCTCTGGGTTTTCTTGAATTGTATGGATTTGCAGTACAATTTGAGTTACTGATAATTCATTTTTAGTGCCTCACGGACGGCCATCACACCGCCTGATCAGAAACCCTGGCTGAATGTGGAGTTGCTGTATGTACACTCACTATTAAGAGCCCAGGGCATTTCTTTCATATGTGCAGACAGAACAGCTCTCAGAATAGCCAAGAGGAACTACACGAAGGAAAACAGTATCGACTGTACTGACGACGCCTCCCTCGATGCTCCAGGCAACTTTTACACATGCTTTGAGACATATAGCACATGCCAGCCACAAGAGCTAGCCCCCATGCTGGTGAGCAGACACTGTCTGTCACAGCAACAGATGTGGGGAAGACTCTGGAGAGAACCAACCCCTGTAAGTCTGCCAGGTAAGGCACATCCCAGATTGAGTAATCAGGAAGTATGCACACCAGCTGTCTGATACCTTCAGACTTCTTCACCTCTTCACTTATCCAGACCCCTGTTTCCGTATTCTTCAAACCAGCTACCACCGTCCCTGTACCAAAGAACTCCACACCTTCAGAATTTAAAAATGACGCAAGTTGGCAGTGATGCCAATTGTCATGAAGTGCGTTGAATCCTGTACATATCAAAAACTCCACTCCTATCACACTGGGCACTGAGCAATATGCTTACCAACAGAACCACTCTATGGCATATGTCATAAGGTCTGCTGTGCACCTGCCCTGACACACCTGGAAAACAAGGACACTTATGCAGAATGTTGTTTCTGGATTTCAGTTCAGTTTTCAACACTATTGCCCCACAGACCTGGGTAAACAAACTACTCATCTGTCTAAAAAGACTATTGTGAACTGGATGTTGAACTTTTTAACCGACAGATCCCAGACAGTCAGGATGCACAACTGATCCTTCCTCGCCATCATCCTTAAGACAGGTGCCCCCCCACACCAGGGCTGTGTGCTTAGCCACTGCTCTACACTCTGCTTACACATGACTGCACAGCCAAACTCGTGAGCAATCGCATAGTCAAATTTGCCATGAAATAACAGTGGCAGGGCTCACCACCAACAATGCTGAGAAGGCCCACAAAGAGGAGATGGAGGAGTTCGAGGCCTGGTGCCAAGCAAACTACCTCTTCCTCAATGTCAGCAAGACAAAGGAAATGTTAATCAACTCCAGAAAAACCCACACCACTCACACCCCTATTCACATTGGTGGCACAGCAGTGGAAACTATGAACACTTTCAAACTCCTTGGATTACACATCATGCAAAGTCTCTCATGGTCTCAGAACACACATTCCAGAGTCAAGAAACCTCACCAACACCTCTACTTTCTGAGGAGGCTGAAGAGAGCTGGTTATGTACACCAATAATCACAACTTCTACAGATGCCGAGTGAAGAGCATCCGAGCTTTTATATTTATATTTATTGTTTTTTTTTTGTTTGTTTCTTGATTATGTTCTTTATGCTTATCCTGTTTTCTGATGCCATTTTGCATCTGGAGAAATAATAATCTCATTTTACTTTTCATTTGTGTACAGAAGAATGAAAATAAATAATCTACGAAGTAGAATTTTTTTCATTTCTTCTGAAAGGGGGTTATTTGTTTACAAGCAAATGCAAGCTGGAATGAAACTTGTTAAGATTGTTTTTTAACAGTACTGGGAATTTTTCTTGGGTGAAAAATTTCCTTCGGTCCCTCAAAAATCAACAAAATGTTGTCTGGTACTGATCAGGAAATGTGAACCATATACTACTATGTTCAAGTAATTCCAAATATACAAGGCTCACAAATTGGCAGAAGTCTTTGAGTTCGTTAACCCAAACAATGTAAGTTTGTTAAATATTTATAAGGGTTCACAGCAGAGCGCTCCAAATCAAGTGGAAGACAGTCAGCAGGTTTTTGTCATGAAAAATATGAGCAACACAACCAAATATTGTTTGTCACATGATTTTCATGATATTCTGGGCTTCTATCTCATTTTCCAACAAGATTTGTCAACTTTTCATTGAGATTTTTTTTTTCCATTGGTTGCAAAACGAATTCACATTGGTAGTAAGATGTTTTGCCCAGAAACCTATGACATTTGTTGTCATCCTTGTTGGTGGAAAAATATAGCCTCAGAATAGAGTGCAGCATTTTTTGTTTGATGTATCTAAGCTAATAGAAACCATTGACTGAGAACTCATTTGAATGACCCAGTAGTTCTACAGTTGATAATGGTGCCAATATGCTATACATAATTGCCTCAGCTTTTGTCTGTGTGGATGAAAATTTTATCAGATTTTTATAACCAGCTGTGATGTATGATGATAAATTCTGAATCAGTGCCCATGCTGCACAGAATGATGGGCAAGTAATCTCTAGGTCACATGGATGTTATTCATTTCTGTATTTTGTGTTATAAAGTAATGTGCTCTCTTCATTGGACATTTAAGACATCCTTGTGTATTTTTTTAAGAGTCATAGATTCAAAGAGCACTACAGCATAGAATCAGGCCCTTCAGCCCATCTAGTCCATGCTGAACTATTAACCTGCCTAGTCCTATTGACCTGCACCTGGACCATAGCCTCCCATACACTTCTCATCCGTGTATCTATCCAAATTTTGCTTCAATTTTGAAATTGAATCCAAATACCCCACTTCTGCTGACAACTCATTCCGCACTCTCACCACGCTCTGAGTGAAGAAGTTCTCCCTCATGTTTCCCTTAAACATTTCACTTTTCACCTTTAACCCATAACCCCTAGTTCTAGTCTCAACCAACCTCAGTGGAAAATGCCTGCTTTCATTTACCCTATATATACCTCTCATAATTTTGTACACCTCTATCAAATCTCCTCTCATTCTCCTATGTTCTAAGGGAAAAACTCCCAACCTATTCAACTCTTCCCTGTAACTCATCCTCAAATCCTGGCAAAATCCTTGCAAATTTTCACTGTACTCTTTCAAACTTGTTGACATCTCTCCTGTAGGTTGGTGACCAAAACTGCACACAATACTTCAAATTGGGCCTCACCAACGTTTTATACAACTTCAACATAACATCCCAACTTCTCGAATCAATAGACTTATGAAGGCTAATGCGCCAAAAATTCTCTCTACGACCCTATCTACTGTACCTGTGATGCTACTTTGAAGGAATCGTGGATCTATATTCCCAGATTCCTCTGTCTTACTGCATTCCTCTGCACCTAATTACTCATCATGAAAGTCCTACCCTGGTTTGTCCTCCCAAAGTGCAACATTTTACACTTGACTACATTAAATTCCATTTGACATTTCTTCTTCCCATTTTTTCCGCTGGTGCAGATCCATCTGCAAACTTTGATAGTCCAGCACTGATCCATGTGGCATACCACTAGTCACATGCCTCCAGTCAGAGAAGCAGCCATCTACTACCACTTTCTGGCTTCTTCCGCAAAGCCAATGTTTAGTCCAATTTACTATCTCATTTTCAATGCCAAGCGGTTAAACCATCTTGACCAATTTCCCATGCTAGATTTTAACAAAAGCTTTGCTAAAGTCCACGTAGACAACAACCGCCACCTTGGCTTCATCATCTTCCGGGTAACTTCCTTGAAAACCTTTAAGATTGGTTAGACATGACTTAACACATACAAAGTATGTTGTACCCCTAATCTTTCGCTGTTTAACCAAATACTTACCGTCCCTTAGAGTACCTTCCAATAACTTACCCACTACTGATGTCAGGCTCACGAGCCTATACTTCCCTGTCTTATTCTTAAAGCATTTCTTCATCCATGGAACAACATTAACTACCCTCCAATCCTCTCACAGGTCGCCTGTGGCTAATGATGTTTAAAATACTTCTGTTAGGGCCCCTGCAATTTCTGCACTTGTCTTCCACAGGGTCCATGGGATCGCCTTGTCAGGCTGTTGGGATTTATCTACCCTAATTTACCTCAAAACAGCAAACATCTCCTCCCCTGTATTCTCTATATGGTCATGACCTCACTGCAGCTTTGCCTCATTTCTATAGACTCTGTGTCTGTCCATGTGTACTGATTACTGATTTCCTGAACACATTTGACAAATGCTATTCCATCCAGTCCTTTTACAGTCAATATGTGGAAATCTAAGATCGTCTACTATTATAACCCTTTGCAATTGTATACAATCTCTGTACAAAAGTGCTCCTCTAATTCCCATTGACCATTGGGCGGTCTATAATATAATCCCATTAATGTGATCATCGCTTTCTTATTCCTCAATGCCACTCATATATTCTCAGTAGACGAGCTCTCCAGTCTGTCCTGTCTGAGCACTACCATGACATTCTCCCTGTCTAGTAATGCCACCCTCCCCCCTCCTTAATCTCTCCCACTCTATCACATCTAAAACATCAGAACCCTGCAACATTGAGCTCCCTGTACTGCCCTCCTGCAGCCAAGTCATATTGATGGCTACAATGTCATAATTCCATGTGCTTATCCTTGCCTTAAGCTCATTTGACTTTCTTAAATACTCCTGGTGTTGAAATATTTTATACACAACTCAGATTGTTAGTCCCATCATGCTCAACCTTTTGATTCCCTGACTTTGTAGGTAGGTTTAAAAACATCTTCCCCAACAACCAATCCACTATCTCTCTGGCATTCTGGTTCTCATCCCCTTACAACTCTAGCTTAACGCCCTTTGTGCAGCACTAACAAACCTTCCAGCAAAAATATTAGTTCCCCTCCAGTTCACATGCAAACTATCCCATCTGTACAGGTCCCACTTTCCCTGGAAGAGAGCCAAATAATCCAAAAGTATGAAGCTCTCCCTCCTGTGTGGTGATATCACGTGCAATGATGTACCAGTACATGATTGGACAGCACCGAGCATGCGTGGGGCTTGCCAGAATGATTCAGCATGTGGCGGGGTTAAGACATGTTTGTACATTAATGTAAATAAAAGTTCTCTCATTCTTCCAGATTATGATTCTTTACTGTTAACCCATGGTACGTTTAAATAGAAGAAATATAACACGGTGTCAGAAGTGCTTCTGGAAGAATAATACAGGAGAATCGAGATTCGAAGATAATCAAAAAAAAGAAGAAAGAAGTTTGAACGGTAAATGGTAAAATGGAAGGATTACAAACCCCACCAAAACTTCAGCTGACTGGGAATGTAGCGGAGAATTGGAAGATCTTCAAGCAACAGTCTGAACTGTACTTATCGGCGATCGATTATGAAGAAAAATCGGAGAAGACAAAAGCTGTGCATTTGCTCCATGTAGTCGGGAATGACGCAGTAGAGGTATATAATAATTTTGTCTTTGAAGATGGAGATAATTAAAATTTAAAGTCAGATTTGAAGTATTTTGTATACCTAAGTGTAATGTAAAGTATGAATGATGCAATTTCTTCACATGTGCACAGAATGCTGCTGAAACAATTGATCACTATGTTACTGAGTTAAGAAAGCGTAGTAGAACTTGCGAGTTTGGATTGCTCACGGACTCTCTCATTAAAGATAGACTGGTTTGTGGCATTCGAGATAATGCTCTGAGAGAAAGTCTGTTGAGAGAGCAAAATTTAAGTCTTGAAAAAGCTTTCACATTCTGCAAAGATTGTGAGACCGTAATGTCGCAGACTGAAAAGGTTTTTGTTGAAAACTGTAATGTAAACACTGTAAAAAGCATAAATATATCAAGAAATATAATAATACAATGACGAAACCAGTGGAGAGCAAGACGGCATTTGAAAAAAAAGTCATGTGATCGCTGTACGCGGGAAGACCGTCCAAATCAGTGTTTTGCATATGGCAAAATTTGCTACAACTGCAGAAAGATTAATAATTTTTCACACTGTTGTGGAAGTAGAAAGAAGGAAAATGAAATGAAACAAGTAAATGCAGTGATTGAAGATGAACGTGAGGAATTTTATATAGATGTGCTTTATGAAAATGCTGACATGGAGAATATAAAAGCAGTAGCTGTAGTGTCTGAGATGACCAAACAGGAGGCAACTGATGATGCAAAAAAGCAATGACAGGAAGAGGTTGCTTCAACGCAAGCGATAATGAAAGAGACACTGAGAGAATATGAGATTCAGTTTCATCACAGTCTAGAGCAAGAACGCTCACAATGGGCACAGTATAAGGAAGAAGTGAAAGACAAGTAATGGAATTGAGAAGTTTTATTGAAATGATGAAGTCTCAACATAAAAAAGAGACCACACAGTTAATGAATGAATTAGATAAAGAAAAGAAAATTTGTATTTCATTACAAATGGAAGTGGAAGGAATTAGGAAAGATACAGTCCAAATAGAAGCAGGGAAGCAGATTGCTGAGGAGGATAGCATGAACTGCTTACCTGAAATTCCAGATTCTAACCAGGAGGCGTGTGAGAGTATACCAAAAAGTTTAGTTGAGATACATAAAGAAAAGCTTAAAACAGGAAAGGAGAAGAAAAAGAAGAAGAACAAGAAGAGTCATGGCTCAGATAACAAAGAGCCAACTTCAGAGTTTCAGTTAGCTGATATGGATTTGTTTATTGGTTAATGTTGCTATTTGTTTTTCTTTTTAAGGAAAAGAAGATGTGATTCTTCAGAAATTCAATTAACTGATGCAGACGAGACAAAACATGTAAATCATAACAAGGAAACACACGATCTGTGTGTACCAGTTAGGAGGTTTACTCGTGTTCATAAACCCCCAGAGAGACTGATTGAGTGATTGAGACTTGTTGAATTATGTATTTGCTTTGATTAATGTTGCTATTTATTTTTTTTCTTCTTAAGGAAGGGAAGATGTGGTGATACCACGTGCAATGATGTGCCAGTACTTGATTGGACAGAACCAAGCATGTGCGGGGCTTGCCAGAATGTTTCAGCATGTGGCGGGATTAAGACATGTTTGTTTATTACTGTGAATAAAAGTTCTCTAATTCTTCCAGAATATGATTCTTTACTGTTAACCCATGGTATATTTAAATAGAAGAAATATAACACCCTGCACCATTTCCTTAGGCATGCGTTAAACTGTAGGAACTTATTATTTCTGGCCTCACTAGCAAATGCATGGATAGCAGCCTGAGATCACAACCTTTCCCTGAAAGAGCCCTACGTGCTACACTTACCCATTCACCTCCTCCCTCACCTCTATTCAAGGCCCCAAAACGTCCTTCCAGGTGAGGCAACACTTCATCTGTGAATCTGCTGGGGTCGTCTATTGTGCCCGGTGCTCCCAATGTGGCCTCCTCTACACTGATGAGACTCATCGTAAATTGGGGGACCGCTTCATCAAGCACCTCCACTGCATTTGTCACAAGCGGAACTTCCTGAATGCCAAACATTTTAATTCCAATTCCCATTCCTATTCTGACATGTTTGTCCATGGCCTCCTCGAGTCGAGATGAAACCACACTCAGAGTAGAGGAGCAACACCTTATATTCCATCTGGGTAGCCTCCATGCTAATGGCATGAATGTTGCTTTTTCCTTCCAGTAAAGAAAAATGTCCCCCCTTCCTCGATTCCCACTCTGACTTTTTTTCTCTTCTCACCTGCCAATCACTTCCCCCTGAGTCCCCTCCAGATTCCCTTTCTCCTATGGTCCACTCTCCTCGCTGATTAGATTCCTTCTTCTCCGTCCCTTGACCTTTTCTACCCATCTGGCTTCACCAATTACCTTCCAGCTAGCCTCCTTCCCCTCCTCCCACCTTTTTATTCTGGCATCCTCCCCCTCCCTTCTCAGTCCTGAAGAAGGATCTTTGTATTCAGTGTAGACTATATATTCATTTCCATAGATGCTGCCAGACCTGCTGAGTTACTCCAAAATTTTGTGTGTGTTGCTTTGGATTTCCAGCATTTGCAGATTTCCTTGTGTTAACAATTCATGACATTAAGTTAGAGACCGAGTACATGAATGGTACTATGGGGATTGTGAATAACTGATAGAGTCATGTACTTCACCAGTTCTTGTTATACCAATCAGTCAAACTAGTCAGCTACTACAAACATCCCTCTTGGCTATTGTTGGATGTGGATCTGAAGTCCGCACTAAGATGTCCTCAGGAATGTAGCAGTAGGCCAGCTTCCTATACCGGCATGGTTTTAATATTAAAATATGAACATCTTAACTTTTGATTCTTTGCCAATTATTTTCATTCTTTATTTCCTAGTTCCTGACTCCTCCATTAATGGAAATAGTTTTTCACTATCTACTCTCTGAGCCCTTCATAATATTAAATACCTTTGCCAGATTCCCTCCCACGATCACTATTTCAGGAACAAATCTAGTTCCACAGCTTACTGTATAAATGAAGCCTCACTTCAATTAGGACCATAGGACATAGGAGCAGAATTATGCTATTCAGCCCATCAGGTCTGCCCCGACATTCCCTCATGTCTGATTCCGGATCTCACTCTAATATCATACACCTGCCTTCTCACCATATCCTTTGATGCCCTGACTAATCAGAAAACTATCAACTTCCTCCTTAAATATACCCACGGACTTGGCCACCACCGCAGCCTGTGGCAGTGTATTCCACAGATTCACTACTCTCTGGCTAAAAACATTCCTTCTTACCTCTGTTCTAACAGGTCGCCCCTCAATTTTGAGGCTGTGCCCTCAAGGTTTTGATACCCCCACCATAGGAAACATTCTCTCCACATCCACCCTTTCTAGTTTGTTCAACATTTGGTAGGTTTCAATGAGATCCCTCCGCATTCTTCTAAATTCCAGTGAGTATAGGCCTAAAGGTGCCAAATGTTCCTTGTATGTTAACCCCTTCATTCCCAGAATCATCCTCATGGACTTCCTCTGGACTCTGTCCAATGATAACACATCCTTTCTGTGATATGGGGCCCATAACTGTTGACAACACTCCAAGTGCAGCCTGACTAATGTCTTATAAAGGCTCAGCATTATCTCTTTCCTTTTATGTTCTATTCCCCTTGAAATAAATGCCAACATTGCATTTGCCTCTTTACCACAGGCTCAACCTGTAAATTAACCTTCTGAGAATCTTGCATGAGGACATCTAATTTCCTCTGCACCTCTGATGTTTGAACTTTCTCCCAATTTATATAATAGTTGGCACAACTGTTCCTTTTACCAAAATTCATTCTTATACATTTCCCAACACCGTATCCATCTGCGACTTTTTTTGCCCATTCTTCCATTAGTAATCGCATTACTTTCTCAGCAGTACCTACCCCTCCACCTATCTCCATATCATCCGCAAATTTTGCCTTAATTCCATTATTCAAATCATTGACAAACAATGCGAAAATTAATGGTCCCAAAACCGATCCCTGAGGAACACCACTAGTTACTGGCAGCCAACCAGAAAAGGCCCCGTTTGTTCCCACTCATTGCTTTCTGCCTGTCAGCCATTCCTCTATCCATGCCAGCATCTTTCCTGTAATGCCATAGGATTTAATCTTGTTTAGCAGCCTCATGCATGGCATCTTATGAAGTGCCTTTTGAAAATTCAAACAAATGATATCCCCACCTCTCCTTTGTCCACCCTACTTGTTAGTTCCTCGAAGAATTCTAACAGATTAGTCAGGCAAGATTTCCCTTCACAGAAACAATGCTAACTTTGACTTATTTTATCAGTAGTCTCCAAGTACCCCGAAACCTCTTCTTTAGTAATAGACTCCAACACTTTTCCAACCATTGACGTTAGGCTAACTGGCCTATAACTTCCTCTATTTTGCTTTCCTTCCTTCTTAAAGAGTGGAGTGAAATTTGCAATCTTCCAGTCCTCCCAGACTATGCTAGAATCAAGTGATTATTGAAAGATCATGACCAATGCATCTGTTATCTCTTCAGCAACCTCTCTCAGGACTCTGGGATGTTAGCCTAGCACTTTTTCCTTTGTAATAGCAATGACACTCACTCCTGCTCCCGGACACTCACAGACCTCTGGACTATTAGTGTCTTGCACAATGAAGACAGATGCAAACTACCCAGTATGTTCACCTGCAATGTCTTTGTTTCCCATTACTACCTCACCAGCATCATTTTTCAGTAGTCTAATATCAACTCTCACCTTCCTTTTACTCTTTATATAACTGAAAAAAAATTAGGTGTCCTGCTTTATATTATTGGCTGGTCTGCCCTCATATTTCATCTTTTCCCTTCTTATAGCTTTTTTAGTTGCCTTCTGTTGGATTTTAAAAGCTTCCCAATCACCCAAATTCCCATTCACTTTTGCTACCTCATATGTCCTTAACTTCCCTAGGGCAGCCACGGTTGCCTACCCTTATCATTTCAGAACTACTTCTTCTGCGGGACATATCTATCCTGTGGCTTGTGAGCTATTCCCAGAAACTCCACCAATCCACCTGGGCAAGGTCCTCTCTCATGCCTCTGTAATTGCATTCATTCCATTGCAATACTGATACATCTGACTTGTGCTTCTCCCTCTCAAACTGCAGTATGAATTCAATCATATTATGATCACTGCCTCCTAAGGATTCCTTTACATTAAGTTCCCTAATAAGATCTGGGTCATTACACAACATTCAATCTAAGATAGCCTTTCCAAGAGTAGATTCAAGCGCAAGCAGTTCTAAAAAGCCATCTCAAAGGCATTCTATAAATGCTCTCTCTTGTGATCTGACACCAACCTTATTTTCCCAATCCCCTTGTATATTGAAGTCCTCCATTACCATTGTGTCATTACCCTTATTACATGCCTTTTCCAGCTCCCTTTGCAATCTCAACCCCACATCTTGGCTATTATTTGGAGGTCTATATATGATTACCAAAATGGGTTTTTACCCTTGCAGTTTCTTAACTCCACTCACAAAGATTCAACATTCTCTGACCCTACGTCATCTCTTTCTAAAGATGTAATTCCATCTCTTAACAACAGAGCCACAACACTGACAATGTCTGCCTGTCCTTTCAATACAAAGTATATCCTTTGATGTTAAGGTCCCAACTATGGCCTTCTTTCAGCCATGACTCACTGATGCCCACAACATATACTGACCAAGGTCTAATTGTACCACAAGTTTGTCCACCTTATTCTGAATGCTATGCACATCTAAGTACAGCACCTTTTGAATTTTGCCTCTGTGATGCAATCTAACTCTTTGCTCTATCTGCATTTGTACCCAGTTATTGGCTTGTCTTCCCTTACATTCATGTTACACCCATCATCTACTTGTACACCTGCTGCCTCATCTTCAGCTCTATTATCCTGGTTTCCACCCCCCCTGCCATATTAGTTTAAACAACCCTCAACAGCTCTAGTAAACCTGCCTGTAGGAATATTGGTCCCCATCGGATTCAAGTGCAACCCATCCCTTTTGTACAGGTCACACCTGCCCCAGAAGAGGTCTCAATTATCCAGTTATCTCAATCCCTGCCCCCTTCTCCAACTACTCAGGCAAACATTTATCTTCCACCTCATCCTATTCCTATCCTGTCGCATACCACAGGCAGCAATCCCGAGATTACAACCTTGAGGGCCTGCTTCTCAGCTTCCTTCATAACTCCCTGTATTCTTTTTTCAGGACCTTCTTCCTTTTTCTTCCCATGTTATTGGTACCAATATGTACCACGACTTTTGGCTTCTCACCCTCCCTTTTCAGGATATTGTCGACGTGGGTCCAGGTGTTGTACCTTTTCAAAATATCTTCTTTTCTACCTAATCCATAGCTTATTGTGGTTTCTTTGTTACTCTGCATTATATGTCTGTTTATAAAGCCCAGGATCCCATATTCATTTTTAACCTCTTTCCTAATCAAAACTGTTATTGTCCATCTGGATCATTCCAGATCTCTCCGAATCTCTCTGCACTTATTACCCTGGCTTCATCCTTTTATTTTGGATCACTTAAGCTGATAATGAAATTAATGTCCTGACTTTCAAATAAAAATCCAAATTCTCAATGAGTGAAATCTGAACTCAAACTCTGTGGATTTTTAGTCCATTAATATAACGTAGCGCAACACAGCAGAACCCAAAATGCATTCAATATCTTTGCAACTTTATAGCGTTCAGTAATTAACCAATGCTCTCTATGATTACATGTGAAGTGAAACAATTTATTAACAACAAATTCTATTGCAAAATTAAATACTAGGAATGTCATACTTTTTAATCAAATGTTTATGATAATATGTATAACTATAACTTAATTTCATCTTGATTTTTCAATTTTAGGTAGATTTTGTTAACCAGCGTAACTTTGCTGCTAAGTTTTCAGTGATTGGCTATCCATCTGTTATATAAACAAAAGCAACTAACAGCTACCATACTTCCCCTAGTGAGGAGAGCCATTTGGACTATCATAGTTGTGCTGTTTATATCCTGAGGGTAAACAACACACCGCTTCCCAAAAATCATAAATCTTTCCCTATCCAATGCTTATCTATTTTTCTTCTGAAGAGATCGGGTGGATACTGTTGTTATAGTACCCTTCTTCAAAATATTTCAACAGATTTTCCATTCAGAAATGTACAGCAGAGGAGCAATAATCAAGACAATCATGGCAGTCCTAAACACAAGAGATTCTGCAGAGCAAGACACACAACATGCTGGAGGAACTCAGAAGATGAGGCAGCTTCTACAGAGAGGAAAAAACAGTTGATTTTTTTTAGGCTGATACTCTTCATTAGGACTGGAAAATAAAGGGTAGCTGCCAGAGTAAGAAGATGGAGGGAAGGGAAGGAGTACAAGCTAGAAGGTGATAGGTGAAGCCAGGTGGGTAGAGGAAGGGAGATGAAGTAAGTAACAGGGAGGTGACAAGTGAAGGTAAAGGACTGGAGAAGATAGAATCTGATAGGAGAGGAGAGTGAACCATCAGAGAAAGGTAAGGAGGAGGGCCACCAACAGAATGTAATAGGTGAAGAGAAGAAGTAAGGGCGGGGGGGGATGGGAAATTGAAGAAGAGGGAATGAAGAGATGGATAAAATTACTGGAAGTTGGAGAAATTGATGATCATGCCATCAGTTTGGAGGCTACCTAGACAGAATCTGATAAATGAACAAGGAGAATCGTAAAGGGAGTGATCCCTGTGGAAAGCAGAGAGTGTTGGGGGTGGGATGCTGGAAAGCTCTATTTGGGGGGAGTTACCTGTTGAAGGTAGTTGAAGTTGTGAAGAATGATATGTTGAATAAATTCTGCCATCTTTAATGGGATCTTACCATCAAAAACCTCTGTACCTCCCTACCACTCTCCACTTTCTGCAGAGATCGTTCCTTGTATGATACATCCCTCTCCACTAATCTCCCTCATGGTACTTGTTCCTGCAAGCGGAAGAAGTGCTGCACCTTCTCATTCATCTCTTCCTTCACTTGTAGATGCAGCCTCCTCTACATTGATTAGACCTGACATAGATTGGGGGACTGTTTTGCCGAGCACCTTTGCCTCATCTATGAAAAGCAGGATTTCCCAATGTCCAACTATTTTACTTCCAATCCCCATTCCCATTTTGACATGGTGGTCCATGGTCTCCTCTTCTAGCACAATGAGGCCACCGTGAGGTGGGAGAAACAACACCTCATATTATCTTAAGGTAGCTTCCAACCTGATTGCATGAACATTGATTTCTCCAATGTCCAGATATTTTTCTCTCCCCTTTTCTTCTTCTTCAATTCCCCATTCTGCTCCCCTTCTTACATCTTCTCCTCACCTGCTTATCACTTCCCTCTCATGTCCCTCCTTCCCTTTCTCCCATAGTCCACTCTCCTCTCCTATCATTTTCTTTCTTCTCCAGTCCTTTACCTTTTCCACCTATAACCTCCCAGCTTCTTACTTCATTCTCCCTCCCCTACCCACCTGGCTTCACCTATCACCTTCTAGCTAGTACTCCTTTCCCTTCTCCTTTAAGGTCTGGTATCTCCCCCTTCCTTTTCAGTTCTTATGATGGGTCTCAGCTCAAATTGCATGTATATTGCTTTGCATTTCTTGCATCTGCAAAATCTCTTGTGTTTGAGATTCTCTGCTGGAAATCTTTAGCAACAGACACAACATGCTGGAGGAGCTCAGCAAGTCAGGCAGCATCTAAGGAGGGGAATAAACAGTCGGAATTTTTGGCCAAAACTCTTCATCAAGAATGTAAAAGAAGGGGGCAGTAGCCAGAAAAAGAAGGTGGGGGAGGGGAAGGAGTACAAGCTGGCAGGTAGGTGAGACCAGGTGAGGGGGGATATGGGTGGGTAAGGGTGGGGAATGCAGTAAAAGAGTTTGCAGCAGATAGTTGGAAGAGTTAAAGAGCTGAAGAAAAAGGTATGCAATAGGAGAAGACGGTGGACCATGGATGAAAGGGAAGAAAGTAGGGAACCACATAGCAGTGACAGACAGTTGAGGAGCAGGAAAGGAGTGAGAGGATAACCGAATGGGGAATAGAAAAAGAGAGTAGTGGGGTTGGAGGGGAGTTACCAGAAATTTGAGGTGTAGCTCCTCCAACCTGAGTTTGGCTTCATCACGGCATAAGGTGAGGCAATGGAATGATATATTGGAATGGGAATGGGAAATCAAATTGAAATGAGTAGGCATCATAGAGAGAGATCCCTACAGAATGAGGAGAGTGGGAGGCAAAGATGTACTTAGTACTAGTATCCTGCAGAGACAGCGAAAGGTATGGAGAATGATGTGCTGGATGCGGTAGCTTATGGGGTGGTAGGTAAAGACAAGGATTACCCTATCCCTGTTATGACAATAGGAGGATGGGATGAGGGCAGGCATGCAGGAAATGAAGGAGGTGTGGTTGAGGGCAGCTTGAGAGGAAGCATTATGGGGGTCTTGCTGTAGTGCTCTGCTACCACAGTCCTTCTTGTTCATTAGAACTGCTGGGCCTCTAGAATTTATGTCAATGAATTTTAGAACATAACCATAAGACATAGGAGTGGAATTAGGCCATTTGGTCGATTGAGTCTGCTCCGTCATTTCATCATGGCTGATCTAATTTTCCTCTCAGCCCCAGTCTCCTGCCTTCTCCTTTTATCCCTTCCTGCCCTGCCCAATCAAGAATCTCTCAACCTCTGCCTTCAATATACATACAGACTGGGTCTCCACAGCTGCCTGTGGCAACGAATTCCACAGATTCACCTCTCTCCTATACATCTCCTTTCTAAAAGGACGCCCCTCTATTCTGAGGCTGTGTCCTCTGGTCTTAGACTCTCCTGTCATAGGAAACACCCTCTCCACATCCACTCCAAGGCCTTTCATCATTCGATAGGTTTCAATTAGGTTACCCTACATCCTTCTGAATTCAAATAAATACAGGCCAAGGGCCATCAAAATTTGCCACATTACAATGCTTAAACCAAATAAGGTAGTCAGCTGTCAAGTATCACCTGATAGAAATTTTCCATTTCCCTTTTGTATCCTTGCATCCTGTATCTATGTTATAAACTTGAATTAGATCAGTTTTTAATACACTTTTACTAACCAGCAGTTACAAGATGTTCATTTCAATATCGTTACTGTATTCTTCATCTATTTCCAGTGAAATCTACCAACTGATGTTTGCTATATGTGCAGTACTGCTAGTCAGTGGAACTGCCTAACTCGAAAGATTCTTTCAGACTAATATTTACAAATATCAATGCTCTCACTACATTCTCAATATGCCGTGATGACATTTAATTACTATCATTCATTTAAACTCAAACAGTGAATGAAGAAGGAAAGGTTGTTTTATTGATAAGCTTATTGGGTGAATGATTAAGTGAAAGTGATTTCTGAGAGACAGTTTATTGACATTCAATCAATGCAGACAACACAGAGGCACATGGGCAATAAGTCAACAGTCATGGCATGAGAATGAACTTCAGTTCGGTGAGAGAAAAAAGTCAAGAGCTAGTCAGGATCTAGAGGATCTTAAGAAATAGTTAAGTTATTTCCTCCACCCCTCTCAACCTCCATCAAGAATGGTGTGGATGTTCTATTATTTTTTTCTGATATTAAGGAGGTTTCTGCAGCTCTTTGAATGAAAGATAATAAGCTTTCCCTATTATTCTGTGGAGTCAGTGTTGACTCTAAAAATTTAGACCTGATTTCACTCCTCACACTTCGTTGAAAGGAAACGGGGAAGAAATTCAGTTCTCTTCCATGCTGTGCCTTCTTGCGCTGGCAGCAAAATACCCAGAGAAAAGAAATAGGATTCTCTTCTAACATCCCAGAGTCCTATGGGTGCCTTGCCAATGACACAGCTTTGGTAGGATGCCAGGCTGGAGCACCAAGTAAGAAACTTATTAATAAGCTCTTCAAATCACCTTGAAATCAGTATGGGTAAAATATGGTTTTACTCACCTTTATTTTAACCAAATGAATACTACATATTTAACCATTTGTAATCAATTGAAAAATATCAACTGTGTTGTATAAATTCTTTGAGGTATAACTCAATTGCAGAAAAGGGTAAGTTAACCAATTTCAAAGGTTCAAAGGTTCATTTAATGTCAGAGAAATGTATACAATATACATTCTGAAATTCTTTTCTTCAGAAACATCCATGAAAACAGAGAAGTGCCCCAAAGAGTGAATAACAATTAAATGTAAGAACTCCATAGTCCCCCCAGCTCCCCTCCCTCCCGCATGTAAGCGGCAGGTAGCAATAATCCCCCCTCCCCCCACCGGCAAAAGAAAAGCATCAGCATCGGCACCACCACAGAGCACTCAGGCGTGAGCAAGGCAATAGCAAAGACACAGACTTGCAGTTACCCCAAAGACTTTGTGTTTCATCTGGCATACAACATACCACAGGTTCTCCCTCTCCCTAATAAAGGAGAAGGAGGTGTCTCCATTTTCCCAGCAACTGGGGAGACATAACAAACAAATCGCTGGTTTATGATGTTAAAAGTCAGTTATATTGCTTTTTTTGAGCTCTGTGCCTGAATATCGCAAAGATCTTGGGTCTTTGGGCCCATAGCAGTTGATTTTCCAACTCCCCCAATGACACACGGGTCTCCTGCCATGACACCGACCCTCAATCCGCCCATCTCCAGAACCCGAGATCTTAGGCTTCCAAATCCGAGCGGGACTCTCAGGCTGAATCTTTGGCATGCCGAATAACGGCCAAGTCCTGAAACCCCAAGAACAGGTCCTATTCCCACAAAGAACCAAACTCAGGGTGTAACTCCAGGTCAGGGTCTACAAAAGAACCCTAAAAGGGAAAAGTAAAGATATTAAAGATGCAGACAGAGCTGTTTCTAAAGATGCAAACAAAGGAGTAGCCGTTTAGTGCCATCTTAACTTCGCTCCGCCTCAATGAGATCATCAAATGACCAAACTGCGAATGGATGGGATGGTATAGGGGAGGCTTCTAATATTGTTCACATTACTGTTAACTGCAGCTGTTGACTAATCCATTCTTCTAAAACATTGACTTGTCTCTAGCTGACTTTGCTGCGGATGCCATTGGCCCGTGTGGTAGCCTCATAGATACATTTGTTCTTTGACAAAGCTCCAGGTTTTCACAATTCAAATTGACCTTGAATGACTATGTCCAATTTTTCTTTCAGAATGGCATTCCAACTCATCAAGGGACATTCATTTGTTTGTATGATATTGCTCCACATACAACATTTACAGCACGGCATTTGAAAGGCTGGACCTCACACCTGGTAGAAAACTCATGAACTATAGGTAACAGTGACCTTTGCCCCTCCCATATGCATCTGATGATTATACTGTCAACAAAAGGCACTTTAATAACTCTCGGGGAAGATGCAGTGACCTGGTCTATGATACTGAATCTGGACTTGTGGCTCAGAAGAGCAGAGAAGTGAAGAGGACTGCGGTGTTGATCAATGATAACTTAGTCAGAGGAACAGAGACAAGATTCTGTGGGCATGATTGAAACACCTGGATGGTATGTTGTCTCCCTGGTGCCAGGATCAGAGATATCTTAGATTGGGTCCATGACATTCTCAAGGGTGAGGGTGAGCAGCCAGAAGTCTTGGTGCATATTTTCATCAAAGTCATAGTTAGGCAAGGTGAGGGGTTCCCAAAGATATATTTTAGGGATCGAAGTAGAAAGTTGGAAAAAAGGACCTCCAGGGTAGTAATCTCTGGATTGCTGCCCATGCAATGTGCCAGTGAGGGTAAGAGAATAGGATGATTTGGCAGGTGAGTGTGTGGCTGGGGAACTGGTGCAGAGGACAGGGGTTCAGATTTATCGAACATTGGGATCTCTTTTAGGGAAGATATGGCCTGTACAAAAAAGATGGGTTACACCTGAACCCGAGGGAGTTGGCTAGACCATTTGGGAGGGTTTAAACTAACTTGGTACAGGAATCAGAACCAGAGTAATACTGTTAAAGATGAGGTAGTTGGCTTACAAACAAAGGCAATGTAAAAAATGAAATCAAATCATTAGAAAGAAGTGACATAGGGTTGGAAGGTGTTAAATTGTTGAGGGTAAAGCTACGGAACTGCAAGGATGAAAAGACTGAATGGGAGTTGTATAAAAAAGGCATCCGTTAGTCTTGCGAGACCATAGATCTGTGCCTGGAAAGTCTTTGCTCTCCAGGGTGCAGGCCTGGGCAAGGTTGTATGGAAGACCAGCAATTGCCCATGCTGCAAGTCTCCCCTCTCCACGACACCGATGTTGTCCAAGGGAACGGCATTAGGACCCATACAGCTTGAAACCAGTGTCGTCGCAGAGCAATGAGGGATTAAGTGCCTTGCTCAAGGACACAACACATTCCCTCGGCTGGGGCTCGAACTCACGACCTTCAGGTAGCTAGTCCAATGCCTTAACCACTTGGCCACGTTGCATACAGACACCCAATCAGTAGTAAGGGTGTGGTCCACAAATTTCAATGGGAGATAGAAAATCTATGACAAAAGACAATGTTATAGTAGTCATGGGAGATTTCAATATGCAGGTAGATTGGGAAAATCAGATTGGTGCTGGATCCCAAGAAAGGGAATTTCTAGAATGCTGTGAGATGGCTTTTTTTCGAGCAGCTCATAGTTGAGCCCACTATGGGAACAGATATTCTGGATTAGGCATTGTACAATGAACGGGAATTGATTAGAGACCTCAGGTAGAAGAGCTTCCAGGGGCAAATGTCATGGTCTGGATCGGGGTCCCTTTAAATTTAATTTGTTTATGTTATGATCCGGACCGTTGATTCCCTGTTTTCCTGTGTCCCTCGACTTTGGTAATTAGAGGCAATTAACACTCGGCTGAACCGGTAGTTTATCGTCTCCAGCTTTCAGCCGTTCAGCGCGGGAGCGTCTGCAAAGTCGCGGCGTGCCAATGTCATCTGGCCGGAGCAAGCCTTGTCTCCGCCCGAAGCGAGTGCCGGTAATTCGCCTTTCCTCACCGGAGCAACCCTGTCCAGTTACCTCGCCGAGGAGAGCCTGCAAAGTTTCCTCATCAAGGTGGGTCAGTCAGTTAACCCGCCGGAGAGAATCAAGAGCCGCTGTCTACTGTTCCCGGGCCGAGTCGTGAGCTCGGCAATACCCGGAGGTTCCAAGCACCACGTCCTGGCTCCGGTGGCATCCAAGTACCACGTCCACATCCTGGCCCTGGCGGCGTTCGAGTACCATGTCAAGTCCTGTCCCTGGCGGCGTTCAAGTACCATGTCAAGTCTTGACCCTGGCGTTTTCCAGTTCTGAGTCTAGTCCTGGCCCTGGTGGTCTGTGATTCCTATCCTACCCCCTTGTCTGAATCCCTTCTCTGCCCCTCTCGCCTCTAGCCCTTGTCTGCAGCCCCCGCTTGCACTTCGGTCTAGTTCCATCACCGGAGCTAGATAGGCACTGTCTGGTGTTCATTCGTGTTGGTCTTGTCTTGTCTTGCCCTCGCCTTCGTGGGGTAAGTCTGGCCATCTTGCCGTTGCCCCACGGAGGGTCACGAGTCCTGGCCCTATGTCCTGTACCCAAGGAGGGGTCCCAGCTCTCTGTTCTGTGTGTGAGTCCCGGCCCTATGTCCTGTACCCCAGGAGGGGTCCCGACTCTGTGTTCTGTGTCCGACTATGGTTCCATGTACCTGCTCTCCCGAGACCGAGGCTTTGTTTTCCATGTTCCTCCTCTTCCTAGCCCATGTCATGTCCATGCCTGGCTCTGGGGTCCAAGCCTGAGGCAAGACCCAGGTACTGGGTCCTTGCCCAATCTCTGGCTCGGAGTCCATACCCTAGCCTCTTCATGTCTCCTCTAGTTCTGGAAGCTGATTCCAAGTCCTAGCCCAGACCCTTGGTCCCAGCCTGGTCGTAGTCCTCAGTCCTTGTCCAGTTCGCTACTCCTGCTCCTGTCTACCTCTCATGGTATCGAACAATAAACTAAATATAAGTAACCTCATAAGATGTGTCTTGCATTTGGGTCCACCCTTGCTCCCAGTGCCCGCCATTGTGACAGCAAATGATCATAATACGATCAAATTCACCTTGAAATTTGAGAAGCTAAAGTCAGATATATCAATATTACGCTGGAATGAAGGGAATTACAGAGGCATGAGAGAGGAACTGGTCAAAAATGATTGGAAAACAACACTGGCAGGTATAATGGCAGAGCAGTAATGGCTGGAATTTCTGAAAGCAATTTGGAAGGGACAGGATCATTATCATCATCAGGTGCCGTGCCCAGTTTGAGCTTTGACTGCCATGGCTTACACACTCCTGTTTCGGGTCAAGTGGATCAATTCACTGGTATTCATTTCCAGTTCTCTGGCTGCTGTCTCCATCATCATTTGTCTTTGTCTTCCTCTTGTTTTCTTCCCTTCAATCATTACCATAATTACCATGCATTTTAACTCCTCTTTCCTAATCACATGTCCAATGAAGTTACATTGCCTTTTCATGATCTCATACATTATTTCTCTTTTTGTCTTTGCTCTGTCATGATGTCCCCGTTAGATATTCGTTTCATCCATGATATTCTTTGCATCCTCCTCAAAAACCACATCTCTGCTGCTTCAATTCGTTTCCTCTTATTACTAGACATTGTCCAACATTCTGAGCCATATAACATAACTGAATAAACATAACATTTCAGTACTCTGAGGCAGGTTGTCGTGCCTAGTTTAGTATTGGTCAGTATACTCTTCATTCTCATAAAGGTGTCTTTTGCCATCTTTATTCTTCTTTTGATGTCCATGTCACACCTGCCATCTGATGTCAGCCAGATTCCTAATTAGCAATAGTTCTGTACTTGTTTTATGTCTTCCCCATTTATTCTCAGCTTGCAGATAGGATTCTCCTTCTTTTTGGATATCACCATACATTGTCTTTTTGCAATTCATAGATAGACCCATTTTTGCACTTTCTTCAACAATTATATCAATTAAGTTTTGTAGTTTTTCCTCTGTACTTGCAATTAACACAGTGTTATCTGCATATCTGAAATTATTGATGTTTTCACCACCAACTTTGATTCCCAAGATGACTCCTTTTTTTGTAATATTGTTTCACTGTACACATTAAATAAATTGGAGGAGAAAGCACACCCTTGTCTAACGCTTCTCTTGATTTTCAGAAACTGACTCACTTCTCCATCTATTCTTACAGCCGCAGTTTGTTCACAGTACAGATTTCTGATTAGGCGGAGGTCTTTCAAATCTAGATCTAGAGTTTTCTGTAATATTTCAAATAACTTATTGTGCTTCACTTTATCAAATGCTTTTGTGTAGTTGATAAAACAAACAACCAAATCTTTTTGCTCTTGAATAGCTCGTTCTGATAATATCCTTAACATCAATATTGTGTTTCTTGTACTTTTGTCTTTCACAAAACCACATTGCTCTTTACCTATTTCAGCTTGTCATCAAAATTCTTACTTTCATACTTTTAGCTCTTGTCATCAAAATTCTTAGAAGTACCTTGGTGATATGACTCATTGAACTTATGATCCTATGTAATTCACATTCTATTGCTTAGGGAGAGTGATAAATACTGATTTTTTTTTCATCTTTTCTGTTATTATTCCAGTCTCATAAATGTCATTGAGTAAATCAGTAAGTTTTCCAATTCCATAATCTTCAAGGGTGATAATTTGTTTTATTACTAATTCATCAGGACCTGCTGCCTTTCCTTTCTTCATCTTATTTATTGCATTATGAACTTCAGATTTTAAAATACTTGGACCTTCAATGTTTTTCTTAATTTCTGGTTTTTCGCCTCGATGGCCTTCAAACAATTCCTGAATATACTCAGTCCATCTGTTCATAATCTCATCTTTTTCCATGATAATGGTACAGTCCTTTGCTTTCAAACATCCACCTGAAGAACAGAAGAGCTTTTTACCAGTGATGTTCTTGATTTGTTGATGTAACCTTTTTGGATCAGTAATAGGGATTCTTTCTATTTGCTCACATTCCTGGTTTAACCATTCTTCTTTGGCTTTTTGACATAAGCTGTTAACTTTTTTTAATCTAAGGACTTATATTCTATAGAATTTGCTTTCTTCCTTCTCCTTTCTTCCATTAGATTTTTTGATTTAATGTGTCATCCATTTATTCTTTGTGCTTTTTCCTATTTTAGGAATCACTGACTTTGCTGATTCTACTAAGGCATCCTTTAGAGAGTTAAATTTCATTTCCACATGATTGCTATCATCTTCAACAGATGCTATTTCTAGACTTTGAAATCTATTCCTTACTTCAATTGTAAATTTTTGTCTTAAGTTTTCTTCTTTAGTTAATTGCAAGTAGTCAAGGGATTGTTCAGGTCTTTGCTTCTTTAGTTTTTTGCTTTACTTTGACATGACATACCACTGGGTTATAGTCACTATTACAGTCTGCACCTGGATATGTTTTGCATTGAGTCACTGAGTTTCTAAATCTCTGGTTTATAGTAAT
This sequence comes from Mobula hypostoma, assembly GCF_963921235.1. NCBI lineage: Eukaryota > Metazoa > Chordata > Chondrichthyes > Myliobatiformes > Myliobatidae > Mobula > Mobula hypostoma. Next base: position 106,565,430 of record NC_086103.1, on the reverse strand, counting down.
AAAGTCAATTTGATTTCTAGTGTTATCACCTGGATTTTTCCAGGTCCACAGGCGTCTTGGATGGTTTTTAAAGTAGGTATTCATAATGACCTGATTATTCATCTTGCACCATTCTACCCATTTCTCACCTCTTTCATTTCTTTCCCCTAGTCCAAATTTTCCTGTGGTATTTCCATCAGCACCTTGTCCTACTTTAGCATTTAGATCTCCCATGACAATAACAATACTTTGAGATTTGCATCTATTCTTTATTTGTTGAACCTTTTCATAGAATTTATCTATATCCTCATTTGTTCCATCTGGTGTTGGTGCATATACCTGCATAATTGCTCAATCAAATGGTTGTCCTCTGAATCAAACAAGGAGCACTCTTTCTGATATTGTCCAATGTTCTAAAACACTTTTTACCATGTTTTCATCCATAAGAATTCCTACTACATTAGTATGGGATGTTCCACAAGAATAAATTAGTGTTTTATTTCTATTCTGACATGTTCCAGCACCTATCCAATAAACTTCGCTAATTCCCATGATGTTAACCTTTAGTCTTTCCATTTCATTTATCACATTGTCCAATCTTCCTGCTTGATATAGGATTCTTATATTCCAATTGGCAATAATTTTCTTTTGTGTTACTTGAATTTTATGAGCAGTAGCTTGATGACAGTCGGGGATCCCCTGCTGACCAGAATCAACCCTACCGAGCGAAGCATCTTCAGAATTGTCTTGAAGATCCTCTTGACGCTGTTGTTGTGTGATACATTTTGTGAATTTGACCATGACTTTCTTAGCAAATAGACTCTAGGAAACCTAGAATCTAGCAACGGTGGTTTGCTATTGCCTACCGTTGGGCGAATAAAGAAATCGCCATTTCTCTTCCCAAATGTTCATCCGCCTGTACTATAGCCACTGACATTTGAGGTCCTAGCTCATTCGCCTTCTCCGTCGTAAGTTCAGTTACTGAACCTGCCGGATCCGCCATTGGCCTTCACTCGTATCCTGAGCAGGAACCCTTGCAGGTGCTACCGTTCCGGGTCAGAGCGGCCCTGGGAGCAATGAATGACTAAGGGGTAACTCCACTTTCCCTAAAGCTCTGAAAGTCCCCAATCAGAGCCTCATCACCGGTTGCAGTTTAGAGTCATACCCAGGACATACGGAACCGAAGATACATCCAAAAAGGAATAAGTAAGATGCGATGACATGACTGTGGCTAACAAGAAAAGTCAAAGTCAACGTAAAAGCCAAAGGGAAGACATATAAGAGAGCAAAAATTAGTGAGGTTAGAGGATTGGGAAGCCTTTAAAAACCAACAGAATGCAACTGAAAAAGTCATTGAGAAGGAAAAGGTGGAATACAAAATTAATTTAGTTAGTAATATTGAAGAGGATACCAAAACTTTCTTCGGATACATGAAGTGTAAAAAATAAGTGGGAGTAGAGCTCTAACCACTGGAAAATGAAGCTGGAGAGGTAATGAGGCAAGGAAATGGTCGATGAACTGAATAAATATTTTGCATCAGTCTTCACTGTGGAAGACACTGGCAGTGTGTTGGAAGTTCCAGAATGCCAGAAGTTGCCATGACTAGAGAGAAGACTCTTGAGAAACAAAAGTCTGAAGATAGATAAGTCACGTGGACCAGTTGGTGTACACCATCGGGTTCTGAAAGAAGTGACTGAAGAGATTGTGGAAACATTAGTGATGACTATTATCGAAGTATACAACTCTGAGATTCTTTATTTCTCTGGGTAGCCATGAAATAAAGAAAGAAAGGAGGAAGGCAGCATGATTATCAACCCCAAAATACCACTAACCCACAAAAAAAGGAACAAAAATGGAACAGGCACATCAATCCCCAAATCACTCCACCCACACAAAAATGAACAAAACAAATCAGGCATATTGATCCCCAAATCCTCCTCACTGTGCAAAGAAAAAGCCCAAAAAGATCAGGCAGTGAAGCATAGAATATAAAAACTGCATCAGACTATAAGAAAAGAGGCTATAGTCCAAAGTCCATATCTGAAATGCAGAAAAAACCTTTGCAACACTCTTCGGGCACAGTGGCAGGCTCCCCCATTTTCAATACAGAGCAACCAATCAAGGAACAGGCAGCTGTCACTCACCCTCTGCACACGTTTTGATACTTCAATCTTCTTCATCACTTTAATCAGTGAACAATGAGAGCTTCGTCAGCAAAATAGGATCAAACATCGGCTCATACACCATCCTGCAGCCTACGCGTCACAAGGTTTGTTCACACTGCCTCTACCTCCTGGAACTCTCTCAGAGACTGCAGAGCACTGAAGCACCCTAACAATCTTCAAGCAGAAAAACACTGGCTCCAACAGTTCCAGAATCACATTCAAAATGAGTAATAAACATATAAGACATAAGTGAAAAAGATGGTTTCATAATCTATCCAGAAGATGTCGAACAAAGGAACATTGAACACAGGCACCACCTTGATTGGAAGTGATCTTCCAAGAATCACTAGATTCTGGAATAATTCCAGAAGACCAGAAAGTTGCAAATGTCACTCCTCTCTTCTTTCTTTTTAAATCTTTTTATTGAATAAGTATACAAAAAGGTAAGCCATATAGGCACTAATACACTGTTAGAATATAATAAAATTACAGAAGATATTAATACACAAAAAAAAATACTACAAACAATGTAATTTAAACATAACGTACCAAGGTAACATAATAGTATACTAATTTATATATATATATATATATATCAATAGAGAAAAGGAAAAAAAAACCAAAAAAAAACCCACCGTGCAACTAACTAAAAGCAAAGCAAAGCAATGGGCTAACTAGAAACCAAACAGAGTTAAAAACTTAAAAGATGTATCTTACAACATTGGAAAGAGCTCAATGCTCCAACTACCTTTTTTTTGTTTTTCTCAGACGATATTATGCTTGAATTTGGAGAAAATTAGAAGCAATTTATGACTCCTCATTTAAATTTGAACAGACCTGGAGATCTTTTATTCAATATTTTCATTTAATGTAATATATACCCTTCTTGTTTTTTTTTACTGTTTTTAATGGAGGTCGGGATTGAGGACTCCTCTCTTCAAGAAGGGAAAGAAGCCAAAGAAAGGAAATTATAGACAACTCAGTCTGACCTCAGTAGTTGGGAAGATGTTGGAGTCAATTATTAAGGAATAACAAGCAGGATAGACAAAGGAGAGTCAGCAGATGTTGTGTACTTGAATTTTCAGAAGGTCATTAACAAGGTGCCACATATGAGGCTGCTTAACAAGCTGTGAGCACATGGTATTACAGGAAAGATTCTAGCAGTGGCTGATTGGCAGAAGGCGAAGAGTAGGCTAACTGCAGGGTTAAGGTATCAGTTGCTGCAATCACCATCCCAGGCAATGAAACTAAGAATAAAACACGTTCCCCTGCCACTCAGCCAGACTTTCCTTGTGATCTTTATCTGAAGGAGACGTAGCATGTATCCATGAGTGTGTGAATGACTAGAAGATGTAATCAGTCACAACATTGCAGTAAATAAATTTTTTTAAGAAGCCTAAAATAAAGAGGGAGCCTTTTCTGATTGCCTGCCAGTGACTAGCGGTGTTCCACAGGGGTCTGTGTTGCCTGCCAGTGACTAACGGTGTTCCATAGGGGTCTGTGTTGGAACTGGCTTCTTTTTACTTTATATGACAATGATTTGATGGCTTTTTTTGCAAAGTTTGCAGAAAATACAAAGATAGGGGTAGGTAGTTTTGAGGAGGCAGAGACGCTTAGGTTAGGAAAATGGGCAAAGAAGTGGCAGATGGAATACAGTATCAGACAGTGTATGATCACGTATTTTGATAGAAAAATAAGGGTAGAATATTTTCTAAATGGAGAGAAAATTCAAAAATCTGAGGCACAAAGGGGCTTGGGAGTCCTTGTGTCTGATTTCCTAAAGGTTAATTTTCAAGTTGAGCCTGTGGTGAGAAAGTCAAAGATATTAGCATTACCTGTAATTTAAAAAGGACTAGGATATAAAAGCAATGATATAATGTTGAGGCTTTATGGGGTACTGCTAAGGCCTCATATAGAATATTCTGAGCAGTTTTGGGCCACTTACCTGAGAAAGGATGCGATGAAACTGGAGAGGATTTAAAGGAAAATTCACAAAAGTGATTCCAGGATTGAACGGCTTGTCAGATGAAGAGCATTTGATGGATTTGGGCCTATATTCGCTAGAATGCAGAAGAATGAGGGGTGACCCAATTGAAACCTATCGAATGGTGAAAGCCTTGATAGAGTGGAGGTGGAGAGGATGTTTGTTATGATGGAAGAGTCTAGAACCAGAGGACACAGCCTCAGAATAGAGAGGTGTCCTTTTAGAATGGCGATGAGGAGGTATTTCTTTCAGCCAGAGAATGGTGAAGCTGTGGAATTCATTGCCACAGGCAGCTGTGGAGGTCAAGTCTATATGTATATTTAAGACAGAGCTTGACAGATTCTTGATTGTTCAGGGCATGGAGGAATATGGGGAGAAGGCTGAAGATTGGGGCTGAGTGGAAAAATGGATCAACCATAATGAAATGGTGGAGCAGATTCAATTGGAGAAATGGCCCTATTTTGCTTCTATATCTGACAGTCTTATGGTTTAACTAGACCTGGAGGAAAGGGTGCATGGTTATGCTCATTGCCTCCTTAATCCTCACCAAATCTTGGAAATCCTTGGCTCATAATCATTCAAATGTGGACAAGGACCATCTGAGATGGTATTCTGAACCTTAAGGCCATGTTTCAGGTACGTACAGTAGTGTACAGCAGTCCTCCATAAATGGTATTTGATGCTGTCCACCTCACAAACTATGCATCCTTTCCCCCTCCACCTCTAACCCATCAGGGTTTCTGTATGATCTATGGAGAGTCTTTTGTTTCCACATTGCACTCACTAATCAGCACAGAACCCAGAAAACCGGACTGGCAAAATGTCGTCCTTGTCCACAAGGGATTGCAAAAGGAGTTTCCTGCAATAGTCTATGAGTAATCTAGCAACACAAACCATTCTGCACAAGTATGGACAGTCAGTGGTGTTTATATTTCCTTGTTAGATCCTTGGAGTGAAAAGTTTCAAAGTGTCACCTTCCAGAAACATGGTGGTGATTGACATATGAAGCACATGAGCTAAAGTTTGAACTATGGGTCACAACTTTAGTTAACTGGCTGCCAAACCTTGTGAGTGCATTCAAGCAGGCCTTCCATGTGATAATAAAACATACTGATGCAGAAATTCATGCTTGATAGCTTGCACTAAACCAGAACAGAGCAACAGTTGCCTGTTTTAACCATTTCCAAAATTAGATTCTATTGAAGTGAAACTCAGAAGCATAGTACAATGTGCAGCTACTACAGGACTGCCTATTTTGTGCTTGTGACTGAGATTGAATTTTTTACTCCATTGTACCTCCATAATTTGCTGTGTAGTCTGAGCTATTCCTTATGATGAGCAAACGATGATTAAGACCCAGCAGATGTAGCGAAACAAATTTACTTTAGATACCTTGGGATTGGTCTGAATTCTGCTGTAAACAAGAGTAAATCTGAATCCAATTGACTCAACTCACAGAAAACAAAAGTAGGCTGCTATCTTATTAAGATTTCCTAAAGGGAAGAGCTCCCTTCTTTAAAGTAAAAATGAAGCCACTTACTTTGAAATGTTTCAACAATGTGTTGCCATTTAATGCTCATAACATCAATCTGCAGGTTATCCCCTTCTCTGCTGATCTTGCAGCTAGCTGGAATTAGGTATTTCATAATGCTTTGTACTTTGAATGCACAAGCACTGAGCTTTATCTTCTTCAGCCACATATGTATTAAAATCCCCAAACCAGCTTCTCAATACTTTCCTTGGAACTGGGAAAAGAGTAGTAAACAAAATGTGCCCTGATGCCCATTTCGAAGACTAGAGGGCTGAATGAGCTTTGGATCTGGCAGTCCAACGAAGACATTAAAAATATTTTTGTTAATAAATATAGACTAAAGTCTTTGACCTACTACATTTATTGCTTTTCTACTTTTCAGATGCACTCAGATGCAGTTGTATGTAGTATTAAGTATTGTTTAATAATTTCCCTTAGTTTCAAATTTGATCCTTAATAGGTAGTGTTGCCAGGTTCCCTGGGGTCAGATGGCAATGAGGAGGCACACAGGAGTGAGGTAGATCAGCTGGTTGCATGATGCTGCAGCGACAATCTGGCATGCAACATCAGCAAGACCAAGGAATTGGTTGTCAGCTTCAGGAAGTGCTAGTTGGGTAAACGCACCTTAGACCTCATTGAGGACTGAGTAGCGGAAAGGGTGAGCAGATTCATGATCCTGGGAGTCAACATCTTGGAGGATCTACCCTGGATTCAACATGTAGATGCAATCACAAAGATGGGACACAGTGGTTCTACTTCATTAGAAGTTTGAGGAGATTTGATATGTCAACAAACATTCTGACTCATTGCATCTCAGCTTGGTATGGAGCCTTCAATGAATAGGATTACAAGAGTCTGCAGAGGGTTGTAGACTCAAACAGTTCCTCATTCTTCTTCAACAACAGTATAATTGAGGCCTGCTTGAAGCAGGTGGATACCTCAGACTGCTGAAGAGAGAGGTTAAAGATATTAGTAGATCAGCATTAGAGTTCAGTACTCAGCCAGGTACACTGTCTGAGCCAGATGATTTCTGTGGGTTCACCGTCCTGAAGGATGCTCTCACATCACTCTCAGTGTCTGAAATCACAGGGTTGTTGGGGACTGTGGTATGTTGATATGTGAACAATGGCTGCAGTAGGTGCTAGGAGATGACAGATCATGAGAAAGTGCTCCAAAGTCCATTGAAAGTAGCTCAAAGGGACTGGTGGACTATCAGTAGGGAGAGGTACTGTATGGCAGAGGACATAGAGACTTCTCCAAATTCTGCGACTAGTACTCTAATACCTGTCCTACAAACTAGGATATCTTTGTCAAGATGAGACCACCCTCAGGGTGGAGGAACAACACCTTATATTCCGTCTGTGTAGCCTCCAACCTTGTGGTGGCATCCGTTAGTCTCGCGAGACCATGGATCTGCGCCTGGAAGGTCTTACTTCAGTCTGTGTTAGAGCAGCGTTTGTTGTGGCTGTAGAGGCCCAGACGGGAGTGACAGTCTCGGCTGCAGCGACTGCACTTGAAGGCACTGTCCCCCAGTGTTATCTTGGTGCTGTTTTTCCGATGAGTGCGCTTTTCTTCAGCAGCAAGCCTCAGCTTCTCTTCTCCTCTTTCTAGACTTCTGCATAGTTCCAGCCTCCAGTGAGAGTGATCGCTTGCAATGTCCTCCCACCTCTCAACGTTAATTTTCAGTGACTTCATGTCTCTCTTGCAAACGTCTTTGAAACGAAGATGGGGCCGCCCTTGTGCTCTCTTGCCAGAGGCCATTTCCCTGTACAGCAGGTCTTTCGGGATCCTCCCGTCTGATATGCAGTGTATGTGGCCCAGCCAGCAGACACAGTGTTGTTGGAGCAGGGTGAAGAGGCTGGGTATCTGGGCGCGGGCCAGTATCTCATTGTTGGTGACTCGGTCAGTCCACGTGATGTGCAGGATGCGTCTCAGGCTGCGAAGGAATAAGTATTGATTTCTCCTTCTGATTAACAAATTGAAGCCTCCCTTCCTCTATTCCTCACTCTAACCTTTCACCTCTTCAGATGCTTATTAATTCCCTTTGGGTCACCTCCTCCTTCTCTTTCACCTATGGTCGATTCTTCCCTCCTGTCAGATTCCTTCTTCTCCAGCCCTTGATCTTTCCCTCTCACCTGGCTTCACCTATCACCTTCCAGGTATTCTCCTTCCCCTCCCCCACCTTTCTATTCTGGCATCTTTCCTCTTCCTTCTCAGTCCTGAAGAAGGGACTCAACCTGAAACATCAAATACCTACCCATTTCCATAGATGCTGTCTGACCTGCTGAGTTCCTCCAGCATTATGTGTGTGTTGCTTTGGATTACCAGCATCTGCAGACTTTCTGTTTAGTTTACCTCTGTGGCTAGTCTGACTCATTCAGTAGTTTGTATGGAAATTATATGAAAGCTTTTCTCCTTGGGAATAGAGTTTAGTTGTTCTCATTACTGCAGCAGTGAGCAGCAAACTGTGAGCTGTGGTGAAGATCAGCTTCAGCAGACTCAAATAATCCCAGTGCTAGGCATGACTCAGGTTTCAATTGAGATACCAATCAAACCCCTGAGCACTTTGGATGCTACAGATCTCAATGAGAGCTGTCTTTTGAAATGCAAAGTAAAAGTTGAGCTTATTGACATATGCACAAGTACATGTGTGCACAGGTGCAATGATAACCTTATCTGCAGCAACATCTCAGGCACATGGCATCAACCAAGCAGCATTCACAAGAAAACATAGTTATTAATTATACGCAATTTTTACAAGAAAAGACAATTAGAACAAACAGAAATAAAGTCCATTTTTGTGCAAACTTGTCAATGTGGTCTGTATGCTGCTAAACTGTAGTGATCAGGATTTTGCTGGTTGGTTCAAGAACTGAATGATTGAAGGGAAGTAACTGTTCTCGAACCTGGTGATGTGAGACTTTAAAATTCCATACCTTTTGCCTGATGGTAATTGTGAAAATACAGCGCATACCAGCTGGTGGGAATCTTTTGTGAAAGATAATGCCTTGTTGAGGCAGTGCCTCTTGTAGATATTCCCAATGATAGGGAGGGGTGTGCACATAATATATTGGACAGGGTCCATACTCTCTGCTGCTTTTTTTGTTCCTTTATATTTGAAGTTCTGTACCAGACCATGAAGCAACCAATCAGATTATTTTCAGGAGTGTATCTTCAGAAATTTGTTAGAATAATCAATGACAAACCCGAAGTCTTTTAACTTCCTAAAAAAGGAAGGACTATTGCATCTATTTGCTGGTGTCAGGACAGGTCAACTGATATGTTAGTGCCCAGGAATATAAAACTGCTGACGTGCTTCACAACCATTTTTCCAACATAGACTGGTGCATTTTTTGTACTTTATACCCTTTCTGAAATCATCAATCATCTCTGTAATTTTGCTTATGATGAATGAGAGAGAGGTTGTTGTTGAATTACTATTTAGCCAGGTGGTCTATCTCACTCTGGTAAGCTGACTAATCACAATCTGTTATTTGTCCAGCAACAGTAGTGTCATTGGCAAATTCAAAGATGGCATTGGTGCTGTGCTTAGTCACACAGCTATGTATGTATATAGAGTAGAGCACTGGAGACTCACCTGTGTTGATGGTCAGCGAGGAGGAGATGTTGTTAACAATCCTTACTGATTGAGGTCCGCCAATGAGGAAGTTGAGTATCCAGTTGCAGAGGAAAGGTACAGAGGCTCAGGCTCTGAGTAGTCCAGATAATCCAGAGCAGATTGAAGAGCCAGATAAACAGCATCTGCTGCTGTCCTGTTCTGGCAGTAGATAAATAGTTGAGAGCCCAGGTCACCTCTGAGGCAAGAGTTGATTTGCCCTATAACCAGCCTCCCAAAGCACATCATTACACTTGGTGTAAGTAGCACCAGACAGTAATCTTTGAGGCAGGTCACCAGTAACCTTGGGCACCAGTAAAATAGATGCCTTCTTGAAGCAGGTAAGAGCCTCAGATCACCGAAGGGAGAGGTTGGATATGTCTGTAAAATGCAGCTAGTGTGGACATTGTTCCAACATAGAGATCTAGGTGTGACCATAGGTTCCAGTATAATGAGTCCTTTCATGTGATCCTATGGTTGCCTGCAGCGTCTTCCGGTCTATGTTCCAAGTCAATGCCATCCAACAAGAAAAACAAACACTCATTGAAATATACTGTACATTTGGAAAGCAAACAGGAATGAGGGAACAAGGAAAACTCAATGTTAGGTTGAAGCAGTCTGCAAAGTAAACAATGAGGCTGAAGATGGCAATCAGAATTGGAATCAGGTTTATTATCACCAGCACGTGACGTGAAATTTGTTAACTTAGCAGCAGCAGTTCAATGCAATACATAATCTAGCAGAGAGAGAATAAAATAATAATCAATAAAATAAAACATAATAAATAAACAAGTAAATCAATTACGTATATCGAACAGATTTTTAAAAATGTTCAAAAACAGAAATACTATATATTAAAAAAAGTGAGGTAGTGTCCAAAGCTTCAATGTCCATTTAGAAATTGGATGACAGAGGAGAAGAATCTGTTTCTGAATCGCTGAGTGTGTGCCTTCAGGATTCTGTAACAGTGAGAAAGGGGCATGCCCTGGGTGCTGGAGATCCTTAATAATGGACCTAAGAATGTAACTTGACCTTTTAAACAGCAGTATAGCAATAAAAACTGTGAAGACGAAAGGAGGGTTTGAGTGAGTGGAAGAGGAGTGTTATTCTTATATCACCTCACTAGAGTTCAAAGTAAATTTATTATCAAAGTACATACAGTTCTGTGCAAAAGTCTTAGGCACACGTAAGAAAAAAACTTCTGTAAAGTAAAGATGCTTAAAAATAATGAAATGCAAAATTTCTAAATATCAAAAAATCTATAAAGAACAGCGTACAGTAAAAAAAAACCTAAATGAAATCTATAATTGGTGTGACCACCCTTTGCCTTTAAAACGGCATCAATTCTCTTAGGTACACTGTCATGCAGTCTTATAAGAGAATTGACTGGTAGGTTACTCCAAGCATCTTGGAGATGTTTCCACAGTTCTTCTGCAGACTTTGGCTGTCTCACTTGTTTCTGTCTCTCCAGGTAATTCCAGACAACCTCAGTGATGTTAAGATCAGGCTCTGTGGAGACCATACGATCTGTAGCAGAACTCCTTGTTCTTCTTTTCACTGAGGATAGTTCTTCATGACCTTGGTCATGTGTTTGGAGTTATTGTCCTGCTGCAGAATGAAGTTGGGACCAATTAGGTGACTCCCTAATGGTATTGTGTGACAGATGTGAATCTGCTTGTAGTTCTCAGCTTTGAGGAATCCATTAATTCTGAACAGATCACCAAGTTATTATGCAGAAGTGCAACCCTAAACCTGCAGAGAACCTCTGCTGTGCTTCCCTGTTGACTGCAGACACTCATCCATATAGCACTCTCCTGCTCTTCTACAGACAAACTGACTCCAGTTTAAGCCAAAAATTTAAAATTTTGACTTGTCAGTCCAGAGCATTTGCTGCAATTATTCAGCACCCCAGTCCTGGTGGTTTTGTGAATAGGTGACTTTGTTTCCACTTTGAAGGAATGGCTTTTTGGCAGCAACTCTTCCAAGACTTGTCTGGACTGTAACGGGGTGTACATGGGTTCCAGTGGTTTCTGTGAGTTCAGAGCTGTTAGCAGTGATAGACTTCTTCCAATTCAGAAGTAACATCAGTTTGATGTATCTTTCATCTGATGTACTCAGTTTCTGTGTCTGTCCGCTGTGTTTTTAGTTCTCAATCTTGCCCATTTTTTTGTTCTTCTGCAGAATAGCTTGCACAGTGCATCTTGAAGCTCCTGCCTGCTGCAAAATTTCTGCTTGGGACAGATCTCACTGATGCAGGATGACACCTTGTGTCTTGTTGCTATGCTCACACTTGCCATGGTGTATGAATTGATGAATTAAAGGTTAAGCTATCACGTCTGCCACACCCTCACTTTTTAGTTTGGTTGTTCTTTGCTCAGTTTGATTCCTTCTACATGCATTTCTGTGCATTGGTCTATTTGTTATCTTTGTTTAATCATGCACTGAGCTATATACCTACAAATTAATCATTTTTTTTACATTTGAAAACTCAATATGTTACTCTCTGAGCACTAGATCTGTGGCATTTAAGTCTGGCGATCCAGGTCTGTTGAAGAAAACTAGGTTTTATTTGCAGAGGGCTATTTCAAGAGCTAAGAAAGAATTCCAGGAGCGGCTGGAGGTGATATTGGATGTATGTAAACTCTGGCAGGGTTTGCAGATCATTACTTTCTACACAGAGCAAAACCCAACATCATGAATGGCAGTGATGCTTCACTGTCAGATGAGCTCAATGCCTTTTATGCTGGCTTTGAAAGGGAGAACAAAACCACAACTATGAGGATCCCACAGGATCTGATGACCCTACGATCTCTGTCTTGGAGGCTGATGTCAGGCTGTCTTTCAAGAGGGTGAACTCTCGCAAGACAGCCAGGCCTGATGGAGTGCCTGGTAAGGCTCTGAAAACCTGTGCCAGCCAGTTGGCTAGCATATTCAAAAATATTTTCAACCTCTCATTGCTACAGTCAGAAGTTCCCACTTGCTTCAAAAGGGCAACAATTATACCAGTGGCCAAGAAGAGTAGTGTGAGCTGCCTCAACAACTATCGTCCGGTAGTGCTCAAATCTATAGTGATGAAATGCCTGAAAGGTTTGTCATGGCTAGAATCAACACCTGTCTCAAGAAGGACCTGGACCCACTGCAGTTTGCCTATAGGTCTACAGCAGACGTGATCTCAATGGCTCTCAATGCAGCCTTGGATCACCTGGACAATACAAATGCCTATGTCAGGATGCGGCTTATTGACTACAGCTCAGCATTTAATGCCATCGTTCCTACAGTCCTGATCGAAAAACCACAGAACCTGAGCTTCTGGACCTCCCTCTGCAACTGAATCCTCGACTTCCTAACCGGAAGACCACAGTCTGTGTGAATTGGAAATAACATAGCCTTGTCGCTGACAATTAACACTGGTGTTCCACAGGGATGTGTGCGTAGCCCACTGCTCTACTCTCCTGACACCCATGACTGTGTGGCTAGGCACAGCTCAAACAGCAGCAATAAATTTGCTGATGACACAACCATTGTTGACAGAATTTCAAATGGAGACAAGGGCATACAGGAGTGAGATATATCAGTTAGTTGAGTGGAGTAGCAGGATCAATCATGTGACATGCTGAAGCTTTGCAAACTTCCTCATCGACCTTTGGTTTGCTCTCCTGTAGTCAATAATCAACTCTTTAGTTTTGCTGACATTGGTGAGAGTTTGTTGAGACACTACTCAGCCATATTTTCAATCTCCACCCCCCATGCTGATTCTTCTCCACCTTTAAATCAGCCAAAAACACTAGCATCGTCAGCTAACTTAAACATGGCTACCCCTATTGACATCAATGGATCTGGGGTTGAGAGGGTAAACAGCCTCATTTTGCTCAGCATCCACATCACTGAGGACCTCACGTGGTCTGTACACACCAGCTATGTGGTGAAAAAGGCACAACAGCGCCTCTTTCACCTCAGACTGTTGAGGAAGTTTGGTATGGACTCCCAATTCCTAAGAACTTTCTATAGGGGCACAACTGAGAACATCCTGACTGGCTGCATCACTGCCTGTTAAGGGAACTGTACCTCGCTTAACCACAGGATTCTGCAGAGTGGTGCAGACAGCCCAGCGTATCTGTAGTTGTGAACTTCCTATAATTTAGGATATTTATAAAGGCAGGTATGAAAAAGAGCACGAAGGATCATTGGGGACCCGAGTCACCCCAACCACAATCTATTCCAGCTGTTACCATCCAGGAAATGGCACCACAGTATAAAAGCCAGGACCAACAGGTTCTGGGACAGCTTCTTCCACCAGGCCATCAGACTGATTAACTCACGCTAATTTAAGTGTATTTCTATGTTACATTGATTGTTCTATTCATTATAAATTATTATATATTACTATGATTGCACATTGCACATTTAGACAGAGACCTAATTTAAAGATTTTTACTCCTCATGTATGTGAGGGATGTAAGAAATAAAGTCAATTCAATACGATATTGGAGCTGTACTTAGCCTAAGGATGGATATTATAGGCAAAGATTAATGCTGGAATGTTTCCAGCATTAAAAAAATCAAAACTATTAAAACTATCAGAAATGTTAGCAGTTTTACTTCAGTCTGTGTTAGGTCTACTTTACATCTGTACAGTTCTGTTTACTTCAGTGCCCAGAGATTGAATTTCCAGGTCTCCATCCATCTATCTGAGATAAGGGACAAAGGAGTGAAACATTTTCAGCTTACTGTGAATAAAATTAACATCCTTACAACTGACCCAAGTCATACTTTCTGTGGAAGATTCACATGAACGAACCTTTCACTTAGAAGTTTTGTCCGCTTTTGTTTCTTGACAAAATAACATTTCTTTTATTATGTGACATCTTTAATATAGAACAATGAGATCAGGTTTTTCAAAGAAGCATTAGAGCTATTGTTGAAGAAATTTCAGTAGGTAATAAAAGTATGTTTCTAGCTAGTTTCTAAGCAGCAATTAAACCTGGTTATCAGCTAAGGGTCAAAATGAGTGGAGCACAGACACTTAAGGATGCCATTTTGCCAGCGGAGATGGCTTAGTATTTATCCGGGAAAGGTACTGATCATTTATTATCAAAATACGTTATACAACCTTGAGATTTGTCTCCTAGCATGCAGCAACGAAACAAAGAAACCCAAAAGAATCTATTAAAAAATGGAGACCACCAAGCACCCAATGTGCAGGGAGAAATTAAAAAAAAACTTGCAAACAATAAACGCAAGTAAAGAGCACTCTGAACTGAAGTCCACAAAGATAGTCCGTTCACAGACCTTTAGTTCAGTGCAGAGAAGAGCAGCAAACTGAACCAGCCCATCCCTCACCTCGGACCTCAATACCCTGACCTTTTTAATCTGGCCCAGAATCTAAATTTTCGTCCAAACATCAGGTTCTGTTGCTTTGATACTCTTTAGGGGTTGGACTATGCTGTCTTGATTAGGCATGCCTGGCACTTAAATTGTTTGAAACTCGGGTCTTCCTCACTCTCGGTGATGGGCCTGCTGCTTCACTTTATCTCTGTTTCTGCCACATCAAATTGCCTCCAAGTGCAAAGGGAAGTTACAGACTGCTGTTTGTGATTACCATTTACCAGAAAAAGAGTGTTTAACAAAGTATTTAGTTCTTTTCCTTGTTTTCTTGGCCACCAGCAGCAAGTCGCCACCTTTTCCTGGAATCAAATTATCAAAGACATAATAAGTGTTTGGTGTACATTAGGGCACGATGGTACAAACATATGTCATTACTAATTCTTCACAACCAGTGAACTAAAATTACAGTTTTATATTAGGTGCCCTTACCATGTTTAAGTGGCTTCTTGTCAATTTCAGCAAGCCACAATTGATAAAAATGTTTTCCATCGGAAACAGACAACTGCAAATCACTGCACGTAATTTCGTATCTCTAAATCTTCTGTCTATACAATGTAGCAGGTAACATATACTGAGGTAAGAGGCATTAAACAGTCATTTCATTCTATAACAAGAGAGAGCTGGTAAGTAAAAATGAGTCACTCTAAGGTCCAAATTTATTTGGTATCCTCATTCTGCATCGAGGTAACAACTGCTGTATACCTCCAGCATTTTGTGTGTATTGCATGTTGATATACATTGAGGAACCTGTCATATCCTATGTAGATAGGCACTTTGCTTCCAGATCACATTTGTCTAGTGGCTCCCTGATGTGTGCACAGCCTGGCTACTGGTCTAATAGAGAACGCTTTTTGTTTACACAACTTCACTTTTCTGATTTCAAACTTGATCTCTTTGTAAGAAACAATCTATTCAATGGAAGTGATTTGTTAGTTGTTTCTTGTTTATATCAGTATAGTGGATGGGAAAGGGAACCAGAGGTAACTACAGAGCGGTGATTGTGAATTTGCAAAACTATGAAATTTAAATAAGTAATAATTTAGTGTTTACTGCACTTGGATTTTGAGTTGACATAAATTGGTTATCTCCAACTGAGCTGTTATTCTCTATCGAAGATTATATCAGGTATCTGCATTGGTGGATATTGTGATGGCTAACTTCAAGTAATGAAACAAAACTTCAATTTTTCCAAAACTGCACTAAATTACACTGATGGACTTGAACACACTAACCACAATACAAGTAAATGACATAATAAACAAAAGTTATACCTCCATTAATTGCAGGATAGGCTCCAATCTTAGATGTACCCCGACTTCCAGAGCTTTACCAAGACATTACTTTAGCTTCATCTGCTAAGAATTTTTAACCACTGGTTACAATCTAGCTGTGCAATTTAGAGTTTGTTTTTACTTTCTGCTGAAATCAAGTTAGACATGGGGCTCCAAAAAGAAATTGTGGAAGACCTCAACAGATGAAGCAACATCTGTGAAGGAATATGGACAATTGACATCTTAGATGAAGACCCTTAATCTGGACTAAATGGGTGGTCATTCTCATCTCATTAATCTTCTATTCTCCAGGTGAAGATCACACACACCATCTTCTCTCAGGAAGAATAGTTACTGGTGGAGAAACAGTAGAAGAAAAAAAATGAGACCATTAGACCATTAATACAATCAAGATTCAAGATCGTTTAATATCATTCTTTAGCTTCTTCCCTCATGTGAGCAGGACAAACAGTCCATATGCAGGGTGCATGTGATCCTTCATGATATTCCTTGCCTTTTCCCAGCACCTTCCTATATATGTATCCTTGATGGTGGGTAGTTTGGTATCGGTGATGTGTTGGACAATTTTAACCACTTGTTGTCGAGCCCTCCTGTCCACAGCAGCAGTATAGTTCCATCCCACACACTGACGCAGCATGTTAGGATTCTCTCATCTGTGTTTCTGTTGAAGGTCATAGGTATTGATGTGCATTTTCCAGTTCTCCTCAGCCTCCTCAGAAAGTAGAGGCTTTGTGACCTTTCTTGACTATGGAGGATATGTTCTGGGACCATAAGTGGCATGAGATGTACACACTCAGGCCTTTGAAACTGCTCACAGTTTCCACCGCTGTGGCACCATTATGAAGTGGGGTGCAAGTGGTGTGGGTTTTCCAAAAGCTGATAAACATTTCCTTTGTCTTGCTGACATTATGAAAGAGGTTATTTGCCTGGCACCATGGCTTGAGCTCTCCACTTCTCTCTGGTGTTGAGCCTGTTATGTCACCGGCAAATTTGACGATGTGATTGTTCCGGTGTTTGGCCATGCAGTCCTGTGTACAGCAGTGGGCTCTGCACACAGCCCTGGGCGAGCACCCGTGTGGAGAATGATGAAGAGTGAGAAGCACTTGTGTACCCTGACAATCTTAGATCTATTGTTTAGAAAGTTGCACAGTGGTGTATTTAGCCCAAGGATTAGGAGTTTGCCCATCAACGTTTGTAAGACAATAGTGTTGAATGCTGAAATGAAATCAAGAAACAGCATTCTGACATAAGCATCCTTGTTTTCAGGGTCAGATGCATGACACACTATGTCACTTGTCAAGGAGCAGTTCTGTAAATAAGTGTATGTGTGAGTGACCAGAGTGATAGGAGTGGAGTTCTGGATCTGTGCCATTACTAGTCATTCAAAGCACTTCATGGTGATTGCATCCATGTCACTGGACAGTAGTCTGAAGTTGTAAAGTTCTTTGGTACAGAGATAATGGTGGCTGATTTGAAGCACGTGGGGACAGCTGCCCGGATAAGTGAAATGTTGGAGATGTCTGTGAATATGTCAATGAGTTGGTGTGCACACTCACTATGTACTCAGCCCGGGATCATGTCTGGGCCGGCAACCTTCTGGGGTTTGACTCTCTGCAGAGTGCTTCTTTCATCTGCTGCTGTTACAGACAGTGGCTGCTCACCTGAAAAGGGGATAGTTTTCATGGCTGGCGTTGTGCTGCATGCCTCAAGGCATGCATTAAAGATGTTTAGAGGATTGAGGAGGGATATGTCACTGGTACAGTCAGCACTGTTTTATTATGGTCAGTTAAAGATGGCGCTGATAACTGGTGACTTTGTGCATGCTCTCCCAAGCAAACTGCCCTCTCCTCTATCCTATACCTAAGAAACCTTTCTAAACCTCCAATTTAGCAAGATCGAGATCAACAACACCCTGGCGAAGCTACTGACCCAGCCGGAGACCACCGTGCCAGAACTGCTTCTTAAACTCCAGACCGCACCTGGTCCCGACCAGCGAGGCCCACCACGTTCCCGGAGATCCGCGGTCTGCTACCGTACCGGAGCGCTTGGAGACACGGCCCATTCCGACCAGCACCTCTCCGGAGCAGACGACCACACAGAAATGACGGCGGAGACCTCAAGGTGCCCCAGACGCTTCCCTAGAGCGACCACCGTAAAGCCCCATTGGTGGCCATCCACAGCTGCCGGAAGTGAGGCCTCCGCTGTCGACCTCAAAAATCGAACCCAAGGCTCGGCTGGAGCGGAGGCCTCCACAACCGTGACTCGGCTTACAGACTTGTTTCAGCCAGGAGCCCGGACATCCGGGATTAAGTGTCAGCTTCGGGGCCCGACCCAATCGACAGCCTGGGGCCCCGGCAGCTGGAAGTGGCAGCAGCTCCCCTGTTACTCGGCCCGACCTGGAGCGCACGATGACGTGACCCGCCGATTGATTTCCACGGGATGCGTCCACCTACCTCAGAGCTGACAACAGCACACTGCATCGATGGAAACCTGGAAAGATGCACTATTTACCGAGGAAGCGTGGGAAAAGAGCTGGGCTGCTGGTCAGATTAAAGCTGAGGGGCTTCGGGGTCCCCATGCCCGCCATCCTACTAGCTAATGTGCAAGCCGTAGAGAACAAGGTGGATGATCTTAAAGGGAGACTCATATACTGCAGGGAAATGCAGAACTGCTGTGTATTCTGTTTCACCGAGACCTGGCTCTCCCCTGCCACCCCTGAATGTGCCGTCCGACCGGAGGGATTTTCGATCCATCAGATGGACCGCACGGCATCTTCGGCAAGACAAGGGGAGGTGGTGTCTGCCTACTGATCAACACTGCATGGTGCTCGGACACAGTGGCACTGACAAGCTCCTGCAGCCCGGACCTGGAACACCTGCTGGTGACATGTCGTCCCTACTATCTGCCACAGGAATTCACCTCAGTCATACTGACAGCGGTCTACATTCCCCCCCCAGGCGGACGTGGAGTGTGCTCTGAACATACTGTATGCCAACATCAGTGAACTTGAAACCAGGTATCCGGAGACTTTGCTCATTACAGCCGGGAACTTTAACCAGGCCAATCTCAGAAAGGCTCTGCCAAAGTTATACCAACATGTCTCCTGCCCCAGTAGAGGCCCAAGTATACTTGACCACTGCTACACAGCAGTCAAGGATGCCTACCGTTCCGTTCCACAACCTCACTTTGGAAAATCGGACCATTAGGCCGCTCACCACCTCCCGGCTTTCAAACAGAAACTGAAGCGGGAGGACACGGTGTCAAAAGTAGTATCGCATTGGACGGAGGAAACGGATGAGGTCCTCCGTGACTGCTTTGAATCGGTGGACTAGTTAGTATTCAAGGACTTGGCAGCTAACCTCAATGAGTATGCATCAGCTGTCACAGACTTCATTTGGAAATGCACAGATGACTGTGTGTCTTGCAAGGTGATTCGGGTATTCCCTAACCGGAAACCTTGGATGAATTATGAGGTCAAGTCCCTTTTAAAGGCTATAGCTGCGGTTTTTAGTTCCGGGGATACCAGTCGCTACACGGAATCCAGGCGTGAACTCCGGAAAGCCATTAATGGTGCCAAGAGGCAATATCGAGCCAAGTTGGAAGCCCAGGCTAACCAAAGGGATGCCAGTAGACTATGGCAGGGTCTGAATGAGATCACTGGGCGCAAAGAAAAGGCTGGGAATATCAATAACTGTGGCACTTCTCTCCCTGACGAAGCTAACGTATTCTATACAAGATTTGAACAGAAGAGGAGTGTCCCGCTCCCTCTGGATGAACTGGACCTGGTGGCATCGAGATTCATCATCACCGAGGAGGACATTAGAAGGGCCTTCCTGAAGATAAATCCAAGGTAGGCGACGGGCCCAGATGGCGTTCCAGGACAGGTTCTCTGGGCCTGTGCAAGTGAGTTAGCTGGAGTGTTTGCTGACATCTTGAACTGCTCCTTGCTTCAGTCTAAGATCCCCTCGTGTATTAAGAAGGCAATGATAATCCCAGTGCCAAAGAAGAGCAAGGTGGCATGCCTGAATGACTATCGACCTGTGGCTCTGACATCAATTGCTATGAAGTGCTTCGAGAGATTGGTTATGGCACACGTCAACCACAGCCTACCGGTCAACCTCGACGCTTTGCAATTCGCCTACCGGAGCAACAGGTCAATGGCAGATACCATCTCTCTGGACCTACATTCCTCCTTAGAATACCTGGAGAATAAAGACGCATACGTAAGGCTCCTTTTCATTGACTACAGCTCTGCCTTTAATACCATCATTCCAAATAAACTGATTCCTAAGCTCTGGAACACGGGCCTTAGCACTCAGATCTGCAGCTGGATCTTCAACTTCCTCACAGACAGGACCCAAGCTGTAAAAATAGGGGACAAGCTCTCCTCTACAATCACTCTGAGCGCCGGTGCCCCACAAGGCTGTGTACTCAGCCCCCTGCTGTACTCACTGTACACCCATGATTGTGTAGCCAAGTTTCCATCAAACTCAATATATAAGTTTGCTGATGACACAACAATTGTAGGCCGTATCTTGGGTAATGATGAGTTTGAGTACAGAGAGGAAATTAAGAACCTGGTGGCATGGTGCGAAGACAATAACCTATCCCTCAACATCAGCAAGACGAAGGAATTGGTTGTTGACTTCAGAAGGAGTAGTGGACCGCACGACCCAATTTACATCGGTGGTGCGCAAGTGGAACAGGTCAAAAGCTTTAAGTTCCTCGGGGTCAATATCACAAATGACCTGACTTGGTCCAACCAAGCAGAGTTCACTGCCAAGAAGGCCCACCAGCGCCTTTACTTCCTGAGAAAATTAAAGAAATTTGTCCTGTCCCCTAAAATCTTCACTAATTTTTATAGGTGCACCATAGAAAGCACTCTTCTATGGTGCATCACAACCTGGTATGGAAGTTGTCCTGTCCAAGACTGAAAGAAGCTGCAGAAGATAGGGAACACGGCGTAACACATCACACAAACCAATCTTCCATCCGTGGACTCACTTTACACCGCACGCTGTCGGAGCAATGCTGCCAGGATAATCAAGGACACGACCCACCCAGCCAAGACACTTTTCGTTCCTCTTCCCTCCAGGAGAAGGCTCGGGAGCTTGAAGACTCGTACAGCCAGATTTGGGAACAGCTTCTTTCCAACTGTGATAAAACTGCTGAAAGGTTCCTGACCCGGATCTGGGCCGTACTCTGCAAATATTGGGACCTGCCTCTCGGTTTTTTTGCACTATCTTACTTTCCATTTTTCTATTTCCTATTTATGATTTATAATTTAAATTTTTAATATTTACTAATTTTTACTATTTTTATTATTTCATATTTGCAATCCAGGGAGTGGGAAGCGCAGTATCAAATATCGCTGTGATGATTGTACGTTCTAGTACCAATTGTTTGGCGACAATAAAGTATAAAGTATTGCCTTGATATCCAGCCAAATACTTTGGGGATTGTTATTGGAGCGATGTTCCTGAAGTTTTCATGCATAGGCAGTTTTTGCCTTTTTGATGCCTATTTGGGGTTCCTCCTGGATACTCTGACCTGAAGTGTATCCAGACCTGAAGGCAGCGTTCCTGGTTTCTCACAGGGAGCACACCTCTGCATTTAGCCAGTGCTTCTAGATGAGCTGTGAGTTGACTGTCCTTGAGGTACTGACATCATCTTCACGCTTACAGATGTAGCTGGTGATAGATGAGACATTTTCCTCAAGGCACATGTCTCTTTCTTGTGTGGCGGCCTCTTTGAATATCTGCCAGTTAGTCCGTTCAGAACTGTCCTGAAGTAAAGAGTTTGCCTCATTAAGCTATACAGTGATGGTTCTCATGACTGTTTTCTCCATTTTCAGCAGCAGTCAGTATGCTGGGATTAACCATAGAAACCATAGAAACTACAGCACAGAAACAGGCCTTTTGGCCCTTCCTGGCTGTTTTTTGAACCATTTTCT
Source organism: Mobula hypostoma (assembly GCF_963921235.1). NCBI lineage: Eukaryota > Metazoa > Chordata > Chondrichthyes > Myliobatiformes > Myliobatidae > Mobula > Mobula hypostoma. The sequence continues at coordinate 106,543,525 of NC_086103.1, read as the reverse complement.
GTCTAGTCCCACTGACCTGCACACGGACCATATCCCTCCATACACCTCCCATCCATGTATCTATCCAATTTATTCATAAATGTTAAAAAAGAACCCGCACTTACCACCTCGTCTGGCAGCTCATTCCACGCTCCCACCACTCTCTGTGTGAAGAAGCCCCCCCCAATGTTCCCTTTAAACTTTTCCCCCCTCACCCTAAACCCATGTCTTCTGTTTTTTTTCTCCCCTTGCCTCAGTGGAAAAAACCTGCTTGCATTCACTCTATCTGTACCCATCATAATTTTATATACCTCTATCAAATCTCCCCTCATTCTTCTACGCTCCAGGGAATAAAGTCCCACCCTATTCAACCTTTCTCTGTAACTGAGTTTCTCAAGTCCCGGCAAAATCCTTGTAAACCTTCTCTGCACTCTTTCAACCTTATTTATATCCTTCCTGTAATTTGGTGACCAAAACTGAACACAATACTCCAGATTCGGCCTCACCAATGCCTTATACAACCTCATCATAACATTCCAGCTCTTATACTCAATACTTTGATTAATAAAGGCCAATGTACCAAAAGCTCTCTTTACGGTCCTATCTACCTGTGATGCCACTTTTAGGGAATTTTGTATCTGTATTCCCAGATCCCTCTGTTCCACTGCACTCCTCAGTGCCTTACCATTAACCCTGTATGTTCTACCTTGGTTTGTCCTTCCAACGTGCAATACCTCACACTTGTCAGTATTAACCTCCATCTGCCATTTTTTAGCCCATTTTTCCACCTGGTCCAAGTCCCTCTGCAGGCTCTGAAAACCTTCCTCACTGTCTACTACACCTCCAATCTTTGTAGATCAGCAAACTTGCTGATCCAATTTACCACATTATCATCCAGATCATTGATATAGATGACAAATAACAATGGACCCAGCACTGATCCCTGTGGCACACCACTAGTCACAGGCCTCCACTCAGAGAAGCAATTCTCTCCCACCACTCTCTGGCTTCTTCCATCGAGCCAATGTCTAATCCAATTTACCACCTCTCCATGTATACCTTAGTGACTGAATTTTCCTAACTAACCTCCCATGCAGGACCTTGTCAAAGGCCTTACTGAAGTCCATGTAGACAATATCCACTGCCTTCCCTTCATCCACTTTCCTGGTAACCTCCTCGGAAAACTCCAACAGATTGGTCAAACATGATCTACCACGCACAAAGCCATGTTGACTCTCCCTAATAAGTCCCAGTCTATCCAAATGCTTGTAGATTCTGTCTCTTAGTACTCACTCCAATAACTTACCTACTACCGACGTTAAACTTACTGGCCTATAATTTCCCGGGTTACTTTTCTATCCTTTTTTAAACAACAGAACAACATGAGCCATTCTCCAATCCTCCGGCACCTCACCTGTAGACAGCGACATTTTAAATATTTCAGCCAGGGCCCCTGCAATTTCAACACTAGTCTCCTTCAGGGTCTGAAGGAACACCCTGTCAGTTCCCGGGGATATATCCATTTTAATTTTCCTCAAGACAGCAAGGACCTCTTCCTTTTCGATCTGTACATTTTCCATGATCTCACTACTTGTTTCCCTTAATTCCATAGACTTCATGCCAGTTTCCCTAGTAAACACAGATGCAAAAAACCTATTTAAGATCTCCCCCATTTCCTTTGGTTCCGCACATAGCCGACCACTCTGATCTTCAAGAGGACCAATTTTATCCCTCACAATCCTTTTGCTCTTAATATGCCTGTAAAAGCTCTTTGGATTATCCTTCACTTTGACTGCTAAGGCAACTTCATGTCTTCTTTTAGCCCTCCTGATTTCTTTCTTAAGTATTTTCTTGCACTTCTTATACTCCTCAAGCACCTTATTTACTCCCTGCTTCCTATACACATCATACAACTACTTCTTCTTCTTTATCAGAGTTGCAATATCCCTTGAGAACCAAGGTTCCTTATTCCTATTCACCTTGCCTTTAATCCTGACAAGAACATACAAATTCTGCACTCTCAAAATTTCTGCTTTGAAGGCTTCCCACCTACAAATCACATCCATGCCAGAGAACAACCTGTCCCAATCCACGCTTTTTAGATCCTTTCTCATTTCTTCAAATTTGGCCTTCTTCCAGTTAAGAACCTCAACCCTAGGACCAGATCTATCCTTGTCCATGATGAAGTTGAAACTAATGGTGTTATGATCACTGGAACCAAAGTGCTCCCCCACACAGACTTCTGTCACTTGTCCTAACTCGTTTCCTAACAGGAGATCCAATATTATATCCCCTCTAGTTGGTCCCTCTATATATTGATTTAGAAAACTTTCCTGTACACATTTTACAAACTCTAAACCATCTAGACCCCTAACAGTATGGGAGACCCAATCAATGTATCGAAAATTAAAATCCCCTACCACCACAACTTTATGTTTCCTGCAGTTGCCTGCTATCTCTGCAGATTTGCACTTCCAATTCTCTTTGACTATTGGGTGGTCTGTAATACAATCCCACTAATGTGGCCATACCTTTCCTGTTTCTCAGCTCCACCCACAAGGACTCAGTAGACAAGCCCTCTAATCTGTCCTGCCTGAGCACTGCTGTAATATTTTCCCTAACAAGCAATGCTACTCCCCCACCTTTCATTCCTCTGCCTCGATCACATCTGAAACATCGGAACCCTGGAATATTAAGCTGCCAGTCCTGCCCCTCCTGTAGCCAAGTTTCACTAATTGCTATAACGTCATAATTCCACGTGTCAATCCACGCCCTCAACTCATCCGCCTTCCCCGCAATACTCCTAGCATTCAAATATATACACCTCAGAAGATTTTTACCACCACTCACAACCTTTCTATTAACGGATTTGCTTGAACTTTTAACATCATTTATTTTCTCCCCAGCCACACTGTCAGCTCTGGTACTGTGGTTCCCATCCCCCTGCAAATCTAGTTTAAAGCCCCCCCAATGGCATTAACAAACCTCCCTGAAAGGATATTGGTCCCCCTGTAGTTCAAGTGTAACCCGTCTCTCTTGTACAAGTCCCACCTGCCCCAGAAGAGGTCCCAATGATCCTGAAATCTGAAACCCTGCTCCCTACACCAGTTCCTCAGCCACTTGTTCATCCTCCAGAGCATCCTATTCCTACCCTCACTGGCACCTAGCACAGGTAGCAATCCTGAGATTACCACCCTCGAGGTCCTGCTTTTCAACTTCCTACCAAGCTCTCTATACTCACTGTCCAGGACCTCCTCACTCTTCCTTGCTATGTCATTGGTACCGATGTGCACCACGACATCCGGCTGATCACCCTCCCACTTCAGAAGGTCATGCAATCGATCAGAGACATCCTTGACCCTGGCATCTGGGAGGCAACAAACCATCCTGGATTCTCTGTCACGACCACAGAACCTCCTATCTGCACCTCTAACTATCGAGTCCCCTATCACTACAGCTCTCCTCTTTTCCCCCCTCCCTTCTGCACTGCAGAGCCAGACCCAGTGCCAGAGATCCGGCTACTGCAGCTAGTCCCAGGTAAGTCATCCCCCACAACAGTATCCAATGCGGTATACATTATCAAGATGTGGTCTGAGAGGCCAAGATGAGGGGCATGGGGTGGCTTTGTAAGCATTGTATTTGTTCATTTAAATATGATCCAGTTTGTTTGTTCCCCCAATGGCCATGAAGATGTATTAAATTTTAATAGTACTCTCAATTCTGCATTTCTCTTACTTCTTCCAATTTATTGCCTTTTTGTGAAAGTTGCTCATCTCTGTGCATTTCTTGCCTAAGTTCTGAAAACATAGAAGCACAGGTCACAAAGCCTGACACAGCCCTTACTGTTATGATTTATTATTCTGTATTATTTTCCCATCAGATGCCTATAACGTGTGAAACATACAGTCGAGGATCCAATGCAAGATATGTCAAAGTCGATAAACAAAGTAATTCAACATATTACACTTTATATCTCAAGGTGTATTTTGACTGGCTATCATTAATGAGAAGTTGTATCAGCAGTTACTGTACCACATAATTCAAAGTTTCAGAAAGCTATTCAAAGGATTTCCTCATGACTTCTAATGACGATTCTCTTTTATGTCTCATCTGACAGGATACATGCTCACTGGTGCACAAAATATTTTTCAGCTCCTTCGGAGGTGGGAATTAAACATCTTAACAACTGTGCTATCAAATTATTCCAGCTATTACATCTGCATTCACTAAATCCTGTGAAAAAGAGGCTAGAAACTGATTAAAAAATGAGAGATGTTATAGCTTTGTAGTAATTATTGAATTTATAAGCCAGATCTTGGGGCTGACAGGAAGCTAATATACCAATTTCATGAGACTTCATTCATTGCAGTGTCAGGAAACAGAATACACAGTGCACTTAAATAATATCTCACTTTTATGTGAATGTCTGTGAGGTAATGATCTGACTCTGTCAAACAATAAGAATGCCTAGATGAATTAGATGCATCTTCCTGGAAAATTCAACAGGCCATATTAATGAACTGAGTGAAAAGCAGAAAACAAAAAACATTTAGCTCTGTGTGTGTGTGTGTGTGACTTGATCTTTCAGATTTTCTTTCAGTAGTCCTCCTTATTTTCTTTGCACTCTGCCTCCTTTGCTGGCAGCTCTCATTTCTTCTTTCTCCTCCTAGATAAGGACGGATTTTGTGCTGGCTTCACAAGTCCCTATAGTATGCTAGTGCTTTTAAACAATCATTTGTTTGACTTGAAGGTTTTGATTGGTTGTCGCACACCATGGCTAAACCTGCTCCTCTCCATCTTTAATGTCTACAGATACACAGTAAGGAAATGTAGTTTGAATAATCTTGAGTGTATATATCTGTATATACATATACACACATGGGTATATATACATATGTATATATGGTTGTTTCAGCATTCTTGTTTATTTAAGTAATTAATTACAGGTTATATGCAAAAATATAGTAATTGCACATATCATCATGCTACCATGTGATACGTGTGTGCCTTGCTTAAAGTAAACTTCAAGTTAAACTCTCATTCCTGGACTCCTCATGAGTTCCTTTGAACTATTTTATGTTTTGAAGTTACAAAACAGGAAGGCTTCACTGCGCAGTAATCACTAGTAGGGATTTTGCCTTTCTCTAAGTAGCCATTCCCAGACCCCTGAATGATATCAGCCAACTTCCTATCCTGCTCTGCCACTGTAACATTGCTTGGAATTTTCTTTACCCATATGTGAATAGGTTTACAAATGAGCCATTTTGACGGGACACCGAATCTAAGATAACATCTGTGGTCATCATATTGAATACCATGTTGACATAATACATTGTGTTGGAAACTTTATTATGGGGTACTGTCAAATGCTGTTTATATAGCCAGTAATCTCAATGCTGGGCTAATACTCGAGAGAGCCAAACACCTTTCAACATTTTTTTCATTTTCACTGGGGTGTTCTAATCAGCAACATTGTGGGGGTATCATCACGAGACAGAAGTTGTCCAAGATAAATGCTGGCCTTTGCATTGACACATGTCCAGAAAACAAATGGAAATCAAAAATTTATTTCTCAATTTTGAGAATTATTGTAGGTAAAACAAAAAAAAATAAGAGAAGGGAAGCTTCCTTACCATGTATAATACCATGATTCAATTGAATATATTGGAAACAATTTGCTTTTAATGATGCAGATGATTAATCTAATCCTTCCACTACTTTGTTTTGTGTTCTATTAGATTCAAACTTTAAAACCACAAATCTAATTGAAAATCTCTTTAACTGCTTTAATGTGGTAATGTGTTTTCATCTACATGGAGTTTCTAACTGTGCATGAAAAAGCCAAATGCAAATTCCTTTCTGTGTGGAGATGGTGTGATAAATAATATATTGCCTGCACTTGTCATTATGGAACCAGATTTTTCTAAGTAAACAAATGAAGAAAGGATAAGGGGTACTGAGGAAAGGTGAAAAAGAAAACAATGAAAACCCACCAGTAATCAGTAAGCAACCATCGTTTTTTTTTGCCTGGATGAAGTGTTAATGTATAATCTCATGCAATTAAGTGATTGAATTAATAATTAATTGTTATGTAATTATTGCGGGACATGAACTCACTCCTTATTGGTCTCCATGCAGCTCTATTTTCTTGTAACGACTTGATTTTTAAGTTTTTCTGCATGGACTATCCACTTACTGCTTCCTTACTGTTGCTTGAAATCAGCTTTCACTTTTCCCATCAGACTGAGTGTCACCACATTTTGAAAGATCCTTAAGCTTAAATAGAATAATTCTTATCTTAGATCATTGCTCAGAGCAGGAAAGCATCATAAACCCGGCATTTCTGATGGCATTAAAATAATTGATCATGACATAGCATTTCTTTCTGTTTGTGTTTAATGGAATCTATCAAACCATAAATAACTTGGTAAATGAAATGGCTTTTTTCCAACCAATACTCTGGTGCCACTGACTGGAATTCACTTTGAAATGTATGACACTTTTATAGTTATCAGGTGAGCTACTTGAAAAAAAGTCTGAAGTGGCTGGAATGTTTTTTTATATATCACAGGTTTTCTGCATCAATGTGAAAGAGTCCTGAGCAGTAAATTGGAAACATGATCACAGATCTGAGATTGCAGCTTCAAATTCTGCAATAAATTATTAGCAGGGCTGTACTAGATATCAACCTAGCAATTACCACTGATGATATTAGTGAATACATGCTTCATGCATTCAGAAGACATTTTTAAGCCTATTATTCAGTGTATGTGTTAACCTATTTATTTTAACTAGATAATGATGTTCATAAAATTAATCGACAGAAGAAAGTTCTGCAAGAAGCAGAAAGTTTATTAATCTTAGCAGAAGTATTATCCACATCCTGGAGAACAAGAGCAGCTTTTCAACTACATTGTAAAATTATTGTGATTTAATTATCTCTAGCTTTTAACAACTGTTTGTAATAGCCTTTGAGAAGGTGAAATGCCTTCTCAAAGCTATGACTCCCACAGCGCCTCAGAATTTTGACCCAACAACATTAAAGGATCAGAAGTATATATTCCCATTGGCTTAAGTCAGGACACAGCTGGAGCCGGAGACAGTAATATTACCTGTTATGTTTTGTAACTGCAAAACATTAAACTAATTTAAATGAAGCTGCATTGACTCTGAAAATACAGGTGTAACTTTGAGTTTATTTGAAGCAAGGCGCACCTATATCATGTGGCAGCATGAGCAATTAACATATTTTTACATATAACTTGTAACTGATTTAAACAAGAGCATGCACACATGCGTGCACACAATTTGCAGGTGTCATGAGTGTTATTGCGGTTCTCAAGTTTTATTTGATGAGTCTACCCATACTTATGGTGCTAATCACACCAAATACGTTATTGATAAGATAAAGACAGAGTATGCAATTAATACCTGTCTGAATCATGAAAGGTAGGCAAATAGTAATTCAGTCAATGTGCAAAGTTCATTTTTAACTTACACTGTCATTTCCGGAACACAAATAATGTCCTCCTATATCCTCACAGATGTTTAACAATGTTTCATTCACTGCTTTCAGGCTAATTACTAGCTGCTTTCTTCAGTTGTCACTGTGATTCTACAGGGGCTTTCCGTAGCTATTTATATAGCGATTGGTGAGCAGTTGCAGGAGGGCATTATCTTTTCTCTTGGTTAAAAAAAAACATTCGGCCCCAAAAATTTGTAGGTACTTCTTGTGGAATAAACTGAGTGGTGGCATCCGTTAGTCGCGCGAGACCATGGATCTTCACCTGGAAGGTCTTGCTTCAGTCTGTGTTAGAGCAGCGTCTGTTGTGGCTGTAGAGTCCCACACAGGAGTGACAGTCTCGGCTGCAGCGACTGCACTTGAAGGCACTGTCCTCCAGTGTTGTCTTGGTACTGTTTTTCCGATGAGTGCGCTTTTCTTCAGCAGCAAGCCTCAGCTTCTCTTCTCCTCTTTTTAGGCCCCTACATAGTTCCAGCCTCAAGTGAGAGCGATCACTTGTGATATCCTCCCACCTCTCGACGTTCATTTTCAGGGACTTCATGTCTCTCTTGCAAACGTCTTTGAAATGAAGATGGGGCCGCCCTTGTGCTCTCTTGCCAGAGGCTAGTTCCCTGTACAGCAGGTCCTTTGCGATCCTCCCGTCTGACATGTGGTGTACGTGGCCCAGTCAGCGGAGACAGCATTGTTGGAGCAGGGTGAAGAGGCTGGGTAAACAACAGGAATTCTGCAGATGCTGGAAATTCAAGCAACACACATAAAAGTTGTTGGTGAACGCAGCAGGCCAGGCAGCATCTCTAGGAAGAGGTGCAGTCGACATTTCAGGCCGAGACCCTTCGTCAGGACTAACTGAAGGAAGAGTGAGTAAGGGATTTGAAGGTTGGAGGGGGAGGGGGAGATCCAAAATGATAGGAGAAGACAGGAGGGGGAGGGATGGAGCCAAGAGCTGGACAGGTGATTGGCAAAAGGGATATGAGAGGATCATGGGACAGGAGGTCCGGGAAGAAAGACGGTGGGGGGGGACCCAGGGGATGGGCAAGGGGTATAGTCAGAGGGACAGAGGGAGAAAAAGGAGAGTGAGAGAAAGAATGTGTGTACAAAAATAAGTAACAGATGGGGTACGAGGGGGAGGTGAGGCATTAGCGGAAGTTAGAGAAGTCGATGTTCATGCCATCAGGTTGGAGGCTACCCAGACGGAATATAAGGTGTTGTTCCTCCAACCTGAGTGTGGCTTCATCTTTACAGTAGAGGAGGCCGTGGATAGACATGTCAGAATGGGAATGGGATGTGGAATTAAAATGTGTGGCCACTGGGAGATCCTGCTTTCTCTGGCGGACAGAGCGTAGATGTTCAGCAAAGCGGTCTCCCAGTCTGCGTCGGGTCTCGCCAATATATAAAAGGCCACATCGGGAGCACCAGACGCAGTATATCACCCCAGTCGACTCACAGGTGAAGTGTTGCCTCACCTGGAAGGACTGTTTGGGGCCCTGAATGGTGGTAAGGGAAGAAGTGTAAGGGCATGTGTAGCACTTGTTCCGCTTACACGGATAAGTGCCGGGAGGGAGATCAGTGGGGAGGGATGGGGGGGACGAATGCCGCCACCTCCAACGGGATCCCACCACTAAGCACATCTTTCCCTCCCCACCTCTCTCTGCATTCCGCAGGGATCGCTCCCTACGCGACTCCCTTGTCCATTCGTCCCCCCCATCCCTCCCCACTGATCTCCCTCCTGGCACTTATCCGTGTAAGCAGAACAAGTGCTACACATGCCCTTACGCTTCCTCCCTCATCACCATTCAGGGCCTCAAACAGTCCTTCCAGGTGAGGCAACACTTCACCTGTGAGTCGGCTGGGGTGATATACTGCATCCGGTGCTCCCGATGTGGCCTTTTATATATTGGCGAGACCCGACGCAGACTGGGAGACCGCTTTGCTGAACACCCACGTTCTGTCCGCCAGAGAAAGCAGGATCTCCCAGTGGCCACACATTTTAATTCCACATCCCATTCCCATTCTGACATGTCTATCCACGGCCTCCTCTACTGTAAAGATGAAGCCACACTCAGGTTGGAGGAACAACACCTTATATTCCATCTGGGTAGCCTCCAACCTGATGGCATGAACATCGACTTCTCTAACTTCCACTAATGCCCCACCTCCCCCTCGTACCCCATCTGTTACTTATTTTTGTACACACATTCTTTCTCTCACTCTCCTTTTTCTTCCTCTGTCCCTCTGAATATACCCCTTGCCCATCCTCTGGGTCCCCCCCCCTCGTCTTTCTTCCCGAACTTCCTGTCCCATGATCCTCTCGTATCCCTTTTGCCTATCACCTGTCCAGCTCTTGGCTCCATCCCTCCCCATCCTGTCTTCTCCTATCATTTTGGATCTCCCCCTCCCCCTCCAACTTTCAAATCCCTTACTCACTCTTCCTTCAGTTAGTCCTGACGAAGGGTCTCGGCCTGAAACGTCGACTGCACCTCTTCCTAGAGATGCTGCCTGGCCTGCTGCGTTCACCAGCAACTTCTATGTGTGCTGCTTGAAGAGTCTGGGTATCTGGGCGTGGGCCAGGACCTCATTGTTGGTGACTCGGTCAGTCCACGTGATGTCCAGGATGCGTCTCAGGCTGCGAAAGTGGAAGGCATAGAGATGCCCCTCTTGTCTGTAGTGGAGGAATAAACTATTGCTTAGTAATGAGAAGGGATCGCAAATAGTCTCAGCAAAGTGATATCACCATCCAGAGAACAAATCTGCTACCTGAATTTTAACCAAGAACAATGTCTAAGCATCTCCATGAAAATCTTTGGACTACTGCAATGACATCTGCCTTCTATTGCCAGTGATTTGCATGGTGAACATACCCATGACCTTTTGCTTTAGGATCCTTCAGAAGCTAGTGATATTTGCAATCTCTGGTACAGAAGTTCTTTTGAAACGAACATCATCACAGATATGCTCTTCATAGTGAAGAGTGCTATTGTCTTCTGGAACATAGGTTTGCTTGTGCTACATTTCAGCTTTGAGATCTACCCAAATCAAAAGGTATTTTTTTGCCCTCAAAATACAGTTGTGATTTACTGCACAATGTTCATAATCCAAGTATCCTGGAAGCAGTAATGATAGCTTCATTCGAACCATTCTAAGTCTAGACCATTTTAAGCTACAATGACTAACATCTTGATTGGGTACTGGGTAACAAAGTCAATCTACTGAAAGTATGGTTCATGTGTCTTGTATACAAACCATATACGTTGGGGAGAAGCACTCAACAATGAAAAACAGTTTGCTGCATAGAGTGTAAGAGACCAAACCAGTCCAACTGACTTTCTCTGCTTGAACTGCTCTGTAGAAGCTCATGGCACTGCACAGAGCAAGTGTGGCCCTGCTACAAGCACTGTAACTTTACTATCATGTATAAAATGGAAAACATTTGCTCTGTCACAGTCCCCGTGACTTCAGTCTGAAGCATCCCTCAGGAGGGTGAACCCACAGAAAGCATTTGGCTCAGACAGCATATCCAGCCAAGTACTGAAGACCTGTGCTAATCAGTGAGCTAGAATGTTTATGGACAACTTCAACCTCTCGCTTCAGCAGTCTGAAGTGTCCACCTGCTTCAGGCATGCTTCAGTGACCCAGAAGAACTTGGTAAGCTGCCCCAAGGACAATTGTTCAGTAGCACTTACATCCACTGTGAGAAGTGGGTCATGAAGCATGTCAGTTCCTGCCTGAGTGACCTGGATTCACCTGCTCCATTCTGCCTACCATCACAACAGATCAACAGCAGGGGCCACTTCAGTGGGTCTTCATGGTCTGGGCATTACAGAGCTGAGTGAAGATGCATACATCAAGATGCTCTTCATTCACTACAGCTTAGCATTCAACACTAGCATTCCTTCAATATTAATTACTAAGCTCCAAGACAAATCTGCATTTAGTAGGGAGATTGGAAATCTGCTTGAATGTTGCCAGGAAAACAACCTCTCGCTCAACACCAGCAAGACCAAAGAGCTGATTATTGACTACAGGAGGTGGAAAGGGAAGGTCCATGAGTGTCCTCATTAGGGGATCAGAAGTAGAGAAGGTTAGTAACTTTAAATCCCTTGGCATCATTGTGTCAGAGGATGTGTCCTGAGACTAGCACATAAGTTCCTTCTCAAGGAAGGCACAGCAGCTCCATTACATTTTCAGAGTTTTGTGTAGATTCAGTATGTCACCTAAAACTTTGACAGACTTCTATAGATGTACAGTGGAGAGTACCCAAACTGATTGTGGCATGGTCTGGTAAGGAAGCATCATGCCCAGGTATGGAAATGTCTACAGGAAGTGATGAATACAGCCCAGTTTATCGCAGGCAAAGCCTCTCTACCACTAAGCTCATATACGAGGAGTACTGCCAGAAGAAAGCAACATCTATCATCAAGGACCCCCAGCATCCACGCCATTCTCTCATCTTACTACTACCATCAGGCAGGAGGTACAGAAGCATTAGGTCCCACACCACCAGGTTCAGGAACAGTTATTATTCTACAACCATCAGGCTCCTGAACCAGGGTGTATAACTTCGATTACCTCAATGCTGAAATGATTTCACAATCTACAGACTCACTTTCAATGACTCTATAACTTATGTTCTCAGTATTTTCTGCACAATACATTTATTACTGTACAGTTTTTCATAAATTCTATTGTATTTGTTTTATTTGTTTATGTTCTTGTAAATGCCTGTAGGAAAGTGAAACTCAAGGCATTATATGGTGAAATACATGTACATCGATAATAAATTTACTTTGACCATGACTTTGAATCTCATTCAGTCTATTTTGGCCTGTTAATGAACAACTGGTCCAACTGCAATACTAACCCAGCACCACTCCCCCACTTCAGCTGCCCTCCACTGAACTTCCCTCTTCTGTTGCCTTCCATAGTAGTTGCCTAGAATATAGAGTAATACAGCACAATGAGCTCTTTCAGCCCAATGACTCCATGCTGATGTTGGTGCCCACCCAGTTAGTCCCAATTTTGTGTGGTCAGCCCAAATCCTCTAAGCCCCACCCCTGTGTATACCAAATATAAGTGTCTTCTTAAATGATACAATTTCTCCATCTTCAACCATTCCTATTGGCATATATTCACCATCTCCTGCACGAGAAAGTTGCCCTCAATTCCTTCTTAAATATTTTCCTCTCAGCCCAAATCTATGCTTCTAGTCTTGGACAACAGTACGCTTGGAGAAGACTTGCCAACCACTCCTGATTTTATAAACCTCTATAAGGGCACCCCTTATTCTCCTATACTCCAAAGAATAAAGATGTGGCCTCTTCCTTTAATTCCATGTTTCTAGTCCTGGCAACACTCACATAAAATTCTTGCTTAGCCACAAAGCAAAAGTAAGACCAAGATAAAATAAGCCTTCCATGTTAAATTTATAAATCGACCTTCACGCTGTATTAAAAACCACAACCTTCCCCATATCTGTAATTGTCCCGGTGCTGCTACACAGGAAATGAAGGATGATAATGGAAGATTGCTGACAGGGCTAGACTGCAAACTGGGATTCAAAAATGGTAAGTATGATGTGTAAAGATCCTGTGCCCCTTAACAACAGGTACTCCTGTTTGAGTACTGTTGGGGGGGACAGCTTACCCGGGGGAAGCGACAGTGGCCCTGCCTCCGGCACAGAGTCTGGCCCTGTAGCTCAGAAGGGTAGGGCAAGGAAGAGGAGGGCAGTTGTGATAGGGGACTCGATAGTAAGGGGGTCAGATAGGCCATTCTGTGGACGCAGTCCAGAGACTCGGATGGTAGTTTGCCTCCCTGGTGCCAGGGTCCGGGATATTTCTGATCGTGTCCAAGATATCCTGAAGTGGGAGGGTGAAGAGCCAGAGGTCCTGGTACATATAGGTACCAATGACATAGGTAGGAAAAGGGATGAGGTCCTGAAAGAAGAATATAGGGAGCTAGGAAGGGAGTTGAGAAAAAGGACCGCAAAGGTAGTAATCTCGGGATTACTGCCTGTGCCACGCGACAGTGAGAGTAGGAATGCGATGAGGTGGAGGATAAATGCGTGGCTGAGGGATTGGAGCAGGGGGCAGGGATTCAAGTTTTTGGATCATTGGGACCTCTTTTGGCGTAGGTGTGACCTGTACAAAAAGGACGGGTTACACTTAAATCCTAGGGGGACCAATATCCTGGCAGGGAGATTAGCGGGGGCTACTGAGGTGACTTTAAACTAGAATGGTTGGGGGGTGGGAATCAAATTAAAGCGGCTAGGTGTGAGGAGGTTAGTTCACAACAGAGGGATGGGAACCAGTGCAGAGAGACAGAGGAGTGTAAAGTGAGCGTAGAAGCAAAAAGTACAAAGGGGAAAAGTAAAAGTGGCAGGCCGACAAATCCAGGGCAAGCATTAAAAAGGGCTAAGAGAGTTGTAAAAGAGCGCCTGAAGGCTTTATGTGTCAATGCAAGGAGCATTCGTAATAAGGTGGATGAATTGAAAGTGCAGATTGTTATTAATGATTATGATATAGTTGGGATCACAGAGACATGGCTCCAGGGTGACCAGGGATGGGAGCTCAACGTTCAGGGATATTCAATATTCAGGAGGGATAGACACGAAGGAAGGGGAGGTGGGGTGGCGTTGCTGGTTAAAAAAGAGATTAACGCAATAGAAAGGAAGGACATAAGCCGGGAAGATGTGGAATCGATATGGGTAGAGCTGCGTAACACTAAGGGGCAGAAGACGCTGCTGGGAGTTGTGTACAGGCCACCTAACAGTAGTAGTGAGGTCGGAGATGGTATTAAACAGGAAATTAGAAATGTGTGCAATAAAGGAACAGCAGTTATAATGGGTGACTTCAATCTACATGTAGACTGGGTGAACCAAATTGGTAAAGGTGCTGAGGAAGAGGATTTCTTGGAATGTATGCGGGATGGTTTTTTGAACCAACATGTCGAGGAACCGACTAGAGAGCAGGCTATTCTGGACTGGGTTTTGAGCAATGAGGAAGGGTTAATTAGCGATCTTGTCGTGAGAGGCCCCTTGGGTAAGAGTGACCATAATATGGTGGAATTCTTCATTAACATGGAGAGTGACGTAGTTAATTCAGAAACAAAGGTTCTGAACTTAAAGAGGGGTAACTTTGAAGGTATGAGACATGAATTAGCTAAGATAGACTGGCAAATGACACTTCAAGGATTGACGGTGGATATGCAATGGCAGGCATTTAAAGGTTGCATGGATGAACTACAACAATTGTTCATCCCAGTTTGGCAAAAGAATAAATCAAGGAAGGTAGTGCACCCGTGGCTGACAAGAGAAATTAGGGATAGTATCAATTCCAAAGAAGTAGCATACAAATTAGCCAGAGAAAGTGGCTCACCTGAGGACTGGGAGAAATTCAGAGTTCAGCAGAGGAGGACAAAGGGCTTAATTAGGAAGGGGAAAAAAGATTATGAGAGAAAACTGGCAGAGAACATAAAAACGGACTGTAAAAGCTTTTATAGATATGTAAAAAGGAAAAGACTGATAAAGACAAATGTAGGTCCCCTGCAAACAGAAACAGGTGAATTGATTATGGGGAGCAAGGACATGGCAGACCAATTGAATAATTACTTTGGTTCTGTCTTCACTAAGGAGGACATAAATAATCTTCCAGAAATAGTAAGGGACAGAGGGTCCAGTGAGATGGAGGAACTGAGCGAAATACATGTTAGTAGGGAAGTGGTGTTAGGTAAATTGAAGGGATTGAAGGCAGATAAATCCCCAGGGCCAGATGGTCTGCATCCCAGAGTGCTTAAGGAAGTGGCCCAAGAAATAGTGGATGCATTAGTGATAATTTTTCAAAACTCGTTAGATTCTGGACTAGTTCCTGAGGATTGGAGGGTGGCTAATGTAACCCCACTTTTTAAAAAAGGAGGGAGAGAGAAACCGGGGAATTATAGGCCGGTTAGCCTAACGTCGGTGGTGGGGAAACTGCTGGAGTCAGTTATCAAGGATGTGATAACAGCACATTTGGAAAGCGGTGAAATGATCGGACAAAGTCAGCATGGATTTGTGAAAGGAAAATCATGTCTGACGAATCTCATAGAATTTTTTGAGGATGTAACTAGTAGAGTGGATAGGGGAGAACCAGTGGATGTGGTATATTTGGATTTTCAAAAGGCTTTTGACAAGGTCCCACACAGGAGATTAGTGTGCAAACTTAAAGCACATGGTATTGGGGGTAAGGTATTGGTGTGGGTGGAGAATTGGTTAGCAGACAGGAAGCAAAGAGTGGGAATAAACGGGACCTTTTCAGAATGGCAGGCGGTGACTAGTGGGGTACCGCAAGGCTCAGTGCTGGGACCCCAGTTGTTTACAATATATATTAATGACTTGGATGAGGGAATTAAATGCAGCATCTCCAAGTTTGCGGATGACACGAAGCTGGGTGGCAGTGTTAGCAGTGAGGAGGATGCTAAGAGGATGCAGGGTGACTTGGATAGGTTGGGTGAGTGGGCAAACTCATGGCAGATGCAATTTAATGTGGATAAATGTGAAGTTATCCACTTTGGTGGCAAAAATAGGAAAACAGATTATTATCTGAATGGTGGCCGATTAGGAAAAGGGGAGGTGCAACGAGACCTGGGTGTCATTATACACCAGTCATTGAAAGTGGGCATGCAGGTACAGCAGGCGGTGAAAAAGGCGAACGGTATGCTGGCATTTATAGCGAGAGGATTCGAGTACAGGAGCAGGGAGGTACTACTGCAGTTGTACAAGGCCTTGGTGAGACCACACCTGGAGTATTGTGTGCAGTTTTGGTCCCCTAATCTGAGGAAAGACATCCTTGCCATAGAGGGAGTACAAAGAAGGTTCACCAGATTGATTCCTGGGATGGCAGGTCTTTCATATGAAGAAAGACTGGATGAACTGGGCTTGTACTCGTTGGAATTTAGAAGATTGAGGGGGGATCTGATTGAAACGTATAAGATCCTAAAGGGATTGGACAGGCTAGATGCAGGAAGATTGTTCCCGATGTTGGGGAGGTCTAGAACGAGGGGTCACAGTTTGAGGATAGAGGGGAAGCCTTTTAGGACCGAGGTTAGGAAAAACTTCTTCACACAGAGAGTGGTGAATCTGTGGAATTCTCTGCCACAGCAAACTGTTGAGGCCAGTTCATTAGCTATGTTTAAAAGGAAGTTAGATATGGCCCTTGTGGCTACAGGGGTCACGGGGTATGGAGGGAAGGCTGGGTTCTGAGTTGGATGATCAGCCATGATCATAATAAATGGCGGTGCAGGCTCGAAGGGCCGAATGGCCTACTCCTGCACCTATTTTCTATGTTTCTATGTTTCTATGTCTATACCACAATAGGGCACGCCTTAATGCAGCCTGCTTATTTCCTCGATTGCTGCAGTAGCACCAACACTGTTCACAGGTGAATTGTATCAGTAAGAGTCCCAATTTCTTCTTCTTGTCAATCTTAATGGCATTTGGCAGACAAACATTAGGTTCATTACCGCCACCTACTGAGTTCGAGTGTGGAGCAAAGAAACCAGAGGTAAATCTACTAAATTCACCCCCCCCCAATAAAAACAAATAATATCAAAAATAATATCTAATGCTTTTCAGTAAGTCAAGCAGACACTTATATACATTACAATAGCAGTGATATCATTAAAAACTTCCCATGTTAATCTGTGTCTGTCCAAAAGATCTCAGTTTAGTAATTAGATGTTGCCTTTGCACCTCATAGGTTTTATATTCACACAATATTTACTGCACTGTTTCTTGACAAGTACACTCCCTACAGATGCCCATATCATGCATATTAATTTTGAATAGGGAATTATTCAACCTAGTGTGTCCCAATATATAAACGTGCAAGTATAACTTCTCTCTTTCTCTACCATCTCCCAGTTGAGTTCCCGCCATCCTCTGAATTTTATATAAATGCCATCCTTTCTTTTCCTTATCCTAACTTTGTCGCCACAGTGATTGATTAGACTTTTTAATTACTGCTTTAACCTCCCCCTTATGCAAATGCACCACTACATTTATGTCCTTAATTTTAAATGATTGCTTGGCAAGAAAATCTATCTATTTTCTCCAACCCCCATATGGACAGGAACCCATATGAAGTGCATACACAGGCCTAGACACTGCAGCCTCAACAGATGTTGTCTAAACTCAAGAAGAATGTCTACTCTACAATCTGAAGTACCTGTTTTAACAGATGTCAAGACTGAGAATGAAACAGAGCACGGCAGTACATAATCAGGGTGTACTTCTCGGCCCATTTCACGACTGAAAGGATAGCAACCACCTGAGATGTGAATACTGATACTTTGTCTGATAATCTTAATAGTCACCTGAAACTTTGAAACATAAGCAGAAACACTCGTACGATCTGTCACTGGATCATTTGAATCATGTGTGTAGATATGTAAGAATCCATAATATCTGCCTTGCATATATTGCGGAACTTCCTGTGCCACTGGTAAACAATCACTCATCTTGATCTTTTCTTGAAGACCCTTATCAACCAGGGGCATAGGCAAAAACCATGGACGAGTAATGGAAAGAGATACACTGTGACTGTAATCTGCATTAAACAACACAAGATTTGGTGCCCATTCATTTCCCATCCACCCAGAGCTAAAGACCTTACGAATATAGTGCTCCCAACACTCTACTAATGTCGCCACTATTGGATGTCCAACTTACATTAACCCAATAAACCATTGCTAACTGTGACCTGTGTAAAGATAAGGCCCTTCACCTATTTCTACCATTGATGCTGAAATTGGGAATGATTATGAGCTCGAAATTTATCAGGGAACTTTGAAGCCACTGGTGAGGCTGACCCATAAGCAACACGTCCATAATCAAAGACTGATCTGATTAAAGCAATATACATTTGTTTCAGTGACTCCCTACTTGTAACTCAGTCACATCCAACTAAGCACCTGAGCATATTAAGAGTTTTTTTCCCACACGTATCTAGAATTTTATACAGATGCAACTTCCATGTTAGCCTTGTGTCCATCACATAGCTAGAAACGTCACCACTGTCTCTTGTTTAAGAGATTTACCATATAGCTTGAGATCCATTGTGGTTGTAATGTACCTTTTACAAAAACAAATAACTTTAAGTCTAAGTAACAGAAAATTTAAACCCCCACCAATGTCCCCACTCCTCTACTTCATTAGATAGATAGATAATTTATTGATGCCAAAGGAAATTGCAGTGTCACAGTAGCATTACAAATGCACAGATATAAATATTAGAGGAGAAGTAGAAAAAATAAAAAATAATTTACCTCAAACAATCTAACAAGAGGGGGTCATCACTTCTCAGGCTGTAGGTTGACTTATTGTAGAGCCTAATGGGCAAGGGTAAGAATGACCTCATATAGAGCTCTTTTGAGCAGTGCAGTTGTCTTAGTCTATTACTAAAAGTGTTCCTCTGTTCAGCCAAGATGGTATGCAGAGGGTGAGAAACATTGTCCAGAATTGCCAGGATTTTCTGTAGGGTCCTTTGTTCCATCACAGCCTCCAGTGTGTCCAGTCTGACACCTATAACAGAGCCAGCCTTTCTAATCAGTTTATTGAGCCTGTTCGCATCACCCATGTTGATGTCATTGCCCCAGCACACCACTGCATAGACGATTGTACTGGCGACAACAGACTGGTAGAACATGTGAAGGAGAGGCCTGCATACTCCAGTGCACCTCAGTCTCCGCAGGAAGCAGAGGCAACTCTGGCCCTTCTTGTACTCAGCCTCTGTGTTGGTGCTCCATTCAAGTCAGTCATCCAGGTGCACCCCCAGGTACTTGTAGGACTTCCCCACATCCACGTTCTCACCATCAATAGTAACAGGCAGCAGTGTAGGCTTGGTCTTCCTAAAGTCTATCACCACCTCCTCTGTCGAACTAATTTTGAGCTGCAGATAATTCTGCTTGCACCGTTTGACAAGGTCCTCCACCAGGGTCCTGTATTCATCCTCCCATCCTTCCTTTTTACCCCCAACTATTGCTGAGTCATCAGAGAATTTCTGCAGATGACATGACTCATTGTACCTGTAGTCTGAGGTATACAGAGTAAACAGGAAAAGAGCCAATACAGTCCCCTGTGCTGCTTAAAGCCATGTTTGACACACAGCTCTGAAGCCACACATACTGTGGTCTGCCAGTCAGGTAGTCCATTATCCAGGATACAATGGAAGTGCCAATCTGCATTTAGTAACTGCCTGCACTTTCCAAAATGTAGCAGTTACTTGAGAACTAAACAAAACCGCTGAGACATTAAGCCAGGGTACTCAATACTGAATGATGTGCTTCCAAATAACACATTTCCAAAATGAAAAAAGTATGTTCAACCCTTTATTATGAAACTAGCAGAGAAGAATGATCTTATATTAATATAATGGTCTAATTAGCAGTCTAATAGTGATATTAGCATAACTAAATGAAGTTAGCAATCTAGTTAGTATTCCAATAACGTCCCAATTAGCGATCAATACAAGTATATAATTCCCAGTTACCTCTACCAACTAGACTAAACTACTAACAAAGCAAGAATATGTAACATTACTTATTTGTTTCTATCATGCCCCAACCCATGTGACAGATTACCATAATAAAAGCACCACAAGATACAATACAGACAGAAATTAGATACATGGCTCCAACACTAACCATATAATTTATATTCCCGCTTCTCTTCCACACTGTACCATCATCAGCATATAGCAATTTGCAGATGTCCGAGCAGACATTTAAAATATCATTTATCATCATATTAAAAAGGAGTGGACTACACAACCTCCCCTGTAGAGTACCGTTCTCTGTCTCATACTCCTTAAAGAATGTTCTCACCCTCATCTGTATCTTCCTATCACAAAAAATCTTGAATCCAATTGAACATTCTACCACCTATTCTTATCTTTTCCAGTTTAAGCAGCAACCCTCGTATCATAACAAATCATAACCTTTCTCTACATCAAAGAAAACTGCCACCACTAATTTTTAATTAACTTGGATCTTACAAGCTTAGCACTAAGTCCATGGTCATTCTGCTTTAATGAAATGCAGATTCATATACAGTTAATTTTCCACTACTTTCCACAAGATAAAAAAGCCTTGCTATAACTATTTGTTCCATTATCTCATATGCATGTGAAATTAGTGAAATAGGTCCATAACTGGAAGGATCTGATTGATCCTTACCAGGTTTCAAAATAGGGATAGCAACTGCTAATTTCCAGGAAGCAGGAAGTCACACTTCAACACATTTTGTATCAAAGACTTTCAAAACCGACATAAGTTTCGAATCCGATAACTGTGTAAACATAACAAATATCATCTTTCCCAGATGATGTCTGACAGCACCATTAACAGCCCTTTTAAGTTTAGACAATGTAAATTTGGCATCCAAGCAGGAATTGGAATATTCTTTTTTCTTGACAATCTGACGATTGCTTGCAAAAACGATTACTTTATAAGACCTCTCTTTACTTAAATTGGGTGACAAATACATTGACATACTGTATGTTCTTGCTATTAGTTTTCCTTTCTCAGAGTCAGAAGCTGCAACCTTCTCCCCACCATATAAAAACCACTAATGCAACAAGTTCTCTAACTTCCCTGAACCCACAGCCTGCTGGTCGACCTGCAAGGGAAGCGATTAGTCCACGCCAAGACTTTTCAAACGTTCTCCCTGGGTGAAGCAAAGTTGCCAGCCCCACACCTGGACTCCATCATGCTGTCCGACGATGAATTCACCAGGGTCCTGGTGGATTTCCCATCAGTACTGACACCGCAGTTCACGACAGCCATGCCCAGACACGGAGTACAGCACCACATCCCGACCCAGGGACCACCCCTCCACGCCCGTGCTCGAAGGCTTCCCCCGGACAAGCTCCGACTGGCGAAGGAGGAGTTCAAGAAGATGGAGGAATTGGGGATCATACGATGGTCCGACAGCCTATGGGCCTCCCCCCACACATGGTGCCCAAGGCAACGGGGGGCTGGAGAACATGCGGCGACTACCGCAGACTGAACGAGGCTACAACGCCAGACCGCTACCCTGTGCCGCACATTCAAGACTTCGCAGCAAACCTACACGGCGTGAGGATCTTTTCCAAGGTAGACCTCGTCGGGGGATACCATCAAATCCCGGTACATCCGGACGACATCCCCAGAACAGCACTCATCACCCCGTTCGGACTTTTCGAATTCCTCTGAATGCCGTTAGGCCTAAAGAATGCCGCACAGTGGCTAATGGACGCGGTGGGACGCGACCTGGACTTTGCATTCATCTATTTGGACGACATCCTCATAGCCAGCAGTAGTCGTCAGGAGATTCTGTCCCACCTCCGCCAGCTCTAGTCCCGCCTGAGCAAATTCGGCCTTACAATCAACCCAGACAAATGCCAGTTCGGACTCGACACCATCGACTTCCTGGGCCACAGGATTACTAAAGACGGGGCAACCCCGCTGCCCGCCAAGGTAGACGTGGTCCGCCACTTCCCCCGACCCAACACAATCAAAGGCCTGCATGAATTCGTGGGTATGGTGAATTTCTACCACCGTTTCCTCCCCTCAGCAGCCCGAACCAGGCGCCCCCTGTTCACTCTGATGTCGGGTAAGTGCAAGGACATTACCTGGGACGAAGAGGCCGCAGCCACTTTTGTTAAAACCAAAGAAGCCTTGGCAAACGCCACGATGCTAGTGCACCCCAGAACGGACATTCCTACTGCCCTCACGGTGGACGCATCCAACACAGCGGTCAGTGGAGTGCTGGAACAACTCATCGAGGGTCGCTGGCAACCCCTGGTGCTCTTCAGCAAACATCTATGACCACCCGAACTCAAATACAGAGCTTTCGACCGGGAGCTATTGGCACTATACCTGGCAATCCGGCATTTCAGGTACTTCTTAGAAGGTAGGCCCTTCACCGCATTTACAGACCACAAACCGCTTACCATTGCGTTCATGAAGGTGTCCGACCCCTGGTCGTCCCATCAGCAGCGACATCTGTCCTACATCTCCGAGTACACCATGGACATCCAGCATGTCTCGGGAAAGGACAACGTCGTGGCGGACGCACTATCCAGACCTACCATTCACACCCTGTCCCAGGGGGTGGACTATGCAGCACTGGCAGAGGCACAGCAGGCAGACGATGAGATCCCCAGTTACAGGACTGCAGTCTCCGGTTTGTAGCTTCAAGACCTCCCCGTAGGTCCAGGTGAGAGGACCCTACTATGTGACGTAGCTACTGGCCAACCCCGCCCCGTCATCCCAGCAGCCTGGCACCGGCGGGTTTTCGAATCCATTCACAACTTAGCGCACTCCTCCATCAGGACAACTGTCCGGCTGGTCTCCAACAGATTTGTGTGGCATGGGCTTCGTAAACAGGTCAGTGAATGGGCCAAAACGTGCATGCAGTGCCAAACGGCCAAGGTGCAGTGGCACACCAAGGATCCAACACAGCAATTCGAACCCACCCGCCGGAGGTTCGACCACATTCATGTGGATATCGTGGGGCTCCTGCCAGTGTCGCGAGGAGCGCGGTACCTCCTAACTATGGTAGACCGGTTCACCAGATGGCCAGAGGCAGTCCCGCTCACCGACACCACCTCTGAATCCTGCACCCGAGCACTGATCGCAATCTGGGTAGCACGCTTCGGGGTACCGGCCCACATTACCTCCGACAGGGGCGCCCAGTTCATCTCCAGCCTGTGGTCAGCTATGGCCAGCCTTTTAGGATCGCAGCTGCACCACACAACTGCCTACCACCCACAGTCGAACGGACTAGTGGAGCGTTTCCACTGTCACCTGAAGTCGGCTCTCATGGCCTGCCTGGAGGGTCCTAACTGGGTAGACGAACTTCCCTGGGTCCTGCTCAGAATCCACACGGCGCCCAGAGAGGATCTGCACACCTCGTCGGCCGAGTTGGTGTACGGCGCACCCGTGGTAGTCCCAGGAGAGTTCATACCAGCCCCAAGGGGGCAAGAGGAAGAACCCACAGCAGTCCTGGACAGACTACGTGAGAGGCTCGGTAACCTGGCCCCCATCCTCACTTCACAGCACGGACAGAGCCCAACCTGTGTACCCAAAGACCTGCAGAACTGTAATTTTCTCTTTGTACGACGGGGCAGAAACCGGGCACCTCTACGGTGGCCCTACGAGGGGCTGTTTGAGGTAATCAGGAACAACGGGTCCATGTTCGTGCTAGACATTGGGGGGAGAGAGGAGGTTTTCATGGTGGACCGACTCAAACCCCCCCATGTGGACTTGGCGCAGCTGGTTCAGGCTCAGGCACCGTGGCGCAGGGGCAGACCTCCCAAACAGAGGCCGATCTAGACTGTGGACATTGGGGGAGGTATCGCCGGTTCTGGGGGTGGGGTTATGTGGCAACCCACTTTCTAGCACACACGAACTGGCTCACGAAACAGCGCGCGCAGACAGAGAGGCCGGCCCCAAAAAGGGTGCCAGGCCATCTTCACCAGCAGGGGGAAAATCCCGCGCGCGGAAAGGGTCTGGGAATATGCATTCCCCACAGCAGTCCCGCCCAGGGAGGTCGGGAACGGGAAGGCTTTAAAACAGGCCGCAAAGTTTGGATAGACCTCTTTCATCGCCACTCTAACTCACTGACTACGTGTGGTTATTTTAGCGCTGTGTGTAGCACACCGCTACACTATGAGCATTAAAATCCCCACACCATATAACCTTATTCTTCCCATTTCCACCCACACGTTCTAACAAATTGGATGTTCACTTTTTGGAAGGGTTATAAAAATCTATTATCTGTACTTTACTGTTCTTTCTCCAATACAATTAACCTCAATCACCAAAATTCTAGGTGCTATCCCATTTCTGACAAAGGTGGCCACTCCTCCTCCATTACACATTTTCTGACAGTGACTTATCTCAACATTACTTTGCATCTTAAAGCTTAGACAAGATTTCAACTAAGATTTTTGCACACATAACATCAAGTTTATTTGGTAAATCTGAATAACTTTCTTGAACTTAACCATTGGCTAATGGGCTTCTAACATTCCATTGTAAGATTGAAAAAAACATTAACAACCCTCCTTTGAAGTCTGAACATTATTTACTACACCCTGTAAGGCATCGTTAATAACTTCTGGAGTTAAGTCTTTTATCTCCAGATGTGTTTCTGCGGCTTTCAATATAATATTAATTTTTTTCTGGTCTACTTTTAGCTTGTGCTGTATAGTTTACCATATCTGTCATAAAAGTGGAAACTTTAGATTATCAACAATTAACAATTCATTTGCTATACAATCATGCACTTCAAAAACTCCCTTTAATCTATCCGTATTCTGGATATTAATAGGTCCCATTGACACTATCTTGTGTACTTTAGGCAAAGCCCCTGCATATGATATACCTACTTCCACAGTTTTCTTATATTCAGGACATGCCGCATAAGCAGAGCTACAGTCTGTTCTCCTCCACAGTTGCTACAACTCAGCCTCACACTTTCTCCGCAATTGACCTAATCATGTTTTCCACCAAGTCCACCATAACAATTTTTACCCTTACACACAGCTGCAACATGACTAAACTTCTGGCATTGAAAACGTCTCAGAGGGCGCTGCACACAGACCCAAAGCATATAACTTATATAACCTAGATTAATCCTAAGCAACAACCTTTTTCCATCAAATTTAATCAACACCAATAAGCTATCTGTTCTAATTCCACCACAAAACCCTTTTAAATGTTTAGGTCCACAACATTTCCCGCAAGTAAATTATTTTTAATTTGGTCCATAGATACTCCAGAGCTACTGTCATTCAATATAATATCTTCAATTTTATAACCTTGTTTTGCTCAGCATATCAAAACTTTCAATTTTCAGATACATTTCTTCCCTTAACAGGTATCAGGTATCAGAACACTTCCATCAAAATATAGACGTCACCACAACGTCCTATACAAAAGTCCTTATTAGTACAGTAGACAGGTTTACATCTATATACTGCAGAAAAGGTTGCCATGTTTTATGAAAACTATTTGTTTTTCAGTGTACCATACATGTCAAAAAGTCCAAAGGAATGTATTCCATGATTAATTTACGCCAACCAGAAAGTCCATGTGCCTTATCAGATATCCAACAAAGTAAAATGTTCTTCCTTGCGCAAAAAGTCAGGTTGTTAAAAAGTCTTTTCTGATGTGCATTAATAATACGACTGCTGGGTAAGCCTAAGAGAAAAGACACTGGGTCCAGTTCAAGCTCCATCTTCAGAATCTTTTCTATTTCACCCAAAATATCACTCCAGTATGCAATATAATATCTAATGTTACTTTCCTTTCTCCCACAGCTTTTAACACCGTCACTTTCTTACATTGCTGACTATCTTTACAAAATACTAAGAGTGCCCATCTCCTAAAGATTTTGCACCCACGTGCTATTGTAAAATTCTTAGTTGGTCTAACTGGATTGATAATCAGAAACAGGTCAACATCCAAAACTCAAAATCTTAAACGCTTTAATATTTCTTTTATTTAATTCCTGTCTACCGCTTTCATCATTGGACAATAAACCACTACAGTCTTCAATTAGCCACTTATTTTTACACTTCCCAGAAAGCTGCCATTCACCTTCTTCCACACAACTCCTGTCAATACCATCTCGCATTCACTATCTCCATTTTCCCCATCACTTCCTGCCATCTCCACCCACCCCCCAGTGCCTTCCTGAGAGTAGACTCCCAAAATCAGTTTCAGTGCTTTGCTCCAACCCTAATCAGCTTCGCCACATCTTCCCTGGATTCAGAGCGACACACTTTCTCAGCACTGCATTCAGACCCCAGCTTCACCTGGACCCAATTTTAGAAACATAGAAATACGGCGCAATACAGGCCCTTCAGCCCACAAAGCCGTGCTGAACATGTTCTTATTTAGAAATTACCTAGGGTTACCCATAACCTTCTATTCTTCTGATCTCCATGTACCTATCCAGGAGTCTCTTAAAAGACCCTACCGTATCCGCCTCCTCCACCATCGCCGGCAGCCCATTCCACGCATTCACCACTCTCTGTGTAAAAAACTTACCCCTGACATCTCCTCTGTACCTGCTTCCAAGCACCTTAAAACTCTGCCCTCTTGTGTTAGCCATTTCAGCCCTGGGAAAAAGCCTCTGATTATCTACACCATCAGTGACCCTCATCATTTGAAACACCTCTATCAGGTTACCTCTTATCCTCCGTCACTCCAAGGAAAAAAGGACGAGTCCACTCAACCTATTCTCATAAGGTATGCTCCCCAATCCAGGCAACATCCCTAGAAATCTCCTCTGCACGCTTTCTATAGTTTTCACATCTTTCCTGTAGTGAGGCGACCAGAACTGAGCACGGTACTCCAAGTGGGGTCTGACCAGGGTCCTATGTAGCTGCAACATTACCTCTCAGCTCCTAAACTCAATCCCACGATTGATGAAGGCCAAAACACCATATGCTTTATTAACCACAGAGTAAACCTGCGTAGCAGCTTTGAATATCCTATGGACTCCGACCCGAAGATCCCTCTGATCCTCTGCATTGCCAAGAATCTTACCATTAATACTCAATTCTGCCATCATATTTGACCTACTAAAATGAACCACCTCACACTTATCTGAGTTGAGCTCCATCTGCATCCTATCAATGCCCCATTGTAACCTCTAACAGCCCTCCACACTATCCACAACACCTTCAACCTTTGTGTCATCAGCAAATTTACTAACCCATCCCTCCACTTCTTCATCCAGGTCATTTATAAAAATCACAAAGAGTGAGGGTCCCAGAACAGATCCCTGAGGCACAGCACTGGTGATTGACCTCCATGCAGAATATGACCCATCTACAACTGCTCTTTGCCTTCTGTGGGCAAGCCAGTTCTAGAACCACAAAGCAATATCTCCTTACAACCTCAATAAGGCTTGCATGGGGTACCTTGTCAAATGCCTTACTGAAATCCGTACACACTACATCTACTGCTCTACCTTCACCAATCACATCCTCAAAAAATTCAATCAGGCTCGTAAAGCACAACCTGCTTTTGACAATGCCATGCTGACTATTCCTAATCATATTTTGCCTCTCCAAATATTCATAAATCCTACCTCTCAGGATCTTCCCCATCAACTTATCAACCACTGAAGTAAGACTCACTGGTCTATAATTTCCTGGGCTATCTCTACTCCCTTTCTTGAATAATGGAACAACATCCGCAACCCTCCAATCCTCTGGAACCTCTCCCACTCCCATTGATGATGCAAAGATGATCTCCAGATGCTCATCAATCTTCTCCCTCGCCTCCCACAGTAGGCTGGAGCACATCTCGTCCAGTCCCAGTGACTTATCCAACTTGATGCTTTCCAAAAGCTCCAGCACATCCTCTTTCTTAATATCTACATGCTCAAGCTTTTCAGTCTGCTGCAAGTCATCACTACAATCACCAAAATTCTTTTCCATAATGAATAGGAAGCAAAGTATTCATTAGATACCTCTGCTATCTCCTCTGGTTCCATACACACTTTTCCACTGTCACACTTGATCGGTCCTATTCTCTCACGTCTTATCCTCTTGCTCTTCACATACTTGTAGAATGCCTTGGGGATTTCCTTAATCCTGTCCACCAAGGCCTTCTCATGGCCCCTTCTGGCTCTTCTAATTTCATTCTTAAACTCTTTCCTGCTAGCCTTATAATCTTCTAGATCTCTATCATCATCTAGCTTTTTGAACCTTCCGTAAGCTCTTCTTTTCTTCTTGACTAGATTTACAACAACCTTTGTACACCATGGTTCCTGTACCTACCATCCATTCCCGGTCTCATTGGAACATATCTACGCAGAACCCCACGCAAATATCCCCTGAACTTTTGCCAAATTTCTTCCATACGTTTCCCTGAGAACATCTGTTTCCAGTTTATGCTTCCAAGTTCCTGCTTGATAGCCTCATATTTCCCCTTACTCCAATTAAGCATTTTCCTAACTTGCCTGTTCCTATCCCTCTCCAAAGCTATGGTAAAGGAGGTAGAATTGTGATCACTATCTCAAAAATGCTCTCCCACTGAGAGGCCTGACACCTGACGAGGTTCATTTACCCATACCAGATCAAGTACAGCCTCTCCTCTTGTAGGCTTATCTACATATTGTGTCAAGAAACCTTCCTGAACACACCTAACAAACTCTCATCTAAACCCCTCACTCCAGGAAGATGTCAATCGATATTTGGGAAATTAAAATCTCCCACCACAATAACCCTGTTATTATGTCCCTGTTACTATTGGGTGGTCTATAAAAAACACCCAGTTGAGTTATTGACCCCTTCCTGTTTCTAACTTCCACCAACAGAGACTCCGCAGACAATCCCTCCATTTCTTCCTCCTTTTCTACAGCCGTGACACTATCTCTGATCAACAGTGCCACACCCCCACCTCTTTTGCCTCCACCCCGCCCCCCCACCGTCCATTCTGAAACATCTAAAGCCTGGCCGTCGAAGTAACCATTTCTGCCCCTGAGCCATCCAAATCTCTGTAATAGCCACAACATCATAGCTCCAAGTACTGATCCACCCTCTAAGCTCATCCGCTTTGTTCATAATACTTACATTAAAATAGACGCATCTCAGACCATCGGTCTGAGCACGTCCCTTCTCTATCACCTGCCTATCCTTCCTCTTGCACTGTCCCCAAGATTTCTCTATTTGTGAGCCAACCGCCTCTTCAGTTTGGTTCCCACCCCCCAGCAATCCTAGTTTAAACTCTACCCAATAGCCTTAGCAAACCTCCCTGCCAGGATATTGGTCCCCCTGGGATTCAAGTGCAACCCGTCCTTTTTGTACACGTCACTCCTGCCCCAAAAGAGGTCCCAATGATCCAGAAATCTGAATCCCTGCCCCCTGCTCCAATCCCTCAGCCACGCATTTATCCTCCACCTCACTCTATTCCCATATTCACTGTCACGTGGCACAGGCAGTAATCCTGAGATTACTACCTTTGTGGTCCTGCTTCTCAACTTCTTTCCTAACTGTCTATAATCTGTTTTCAGGAACTCTTCCCTTTTCCTGCCTATGTCGTTGGTACCAATACGTACCACGATCTCTGGCTGTTCTCCTTCCCACTTCAGGATATCGTGGACATGATCAGAAACATCTCGGACCCAGGCACCTGGGAGGCAAACTATCATCTGTGCTTCTTTCCTGCATCCACAGAATCGCCTGTCTGACCTCCTAAAACCCTCACTCGTTCTTTATCCAGTGAAAACTAAATTACCCCATAAGCCCTATAGATTTTAAATAATGAAAGACAATATGGTGAATTAAATTAAAGTCACTTCCATAACTGGAGTAAAGTTTTTAAATGAAAGCTATCAATCCCCAAAGATAGTAGTGCAGCTTGCATTTGCTTTCTTTCAACTTCTATGCTTCTCATTGTAAAAGAGTATGTTCAACTGTTTGATAATGATGATAAAAGCTACACCCCGCAG
Source organism: Mobula hypostoma (assembly GCF_963921235.1). Taxonomy (NCBI): domain Eukaryota; kingdom Metazoa; phylum Chordata; class Chondrichthyes; order Myliobatiformes; family Myliobatidae; genus Mobula; species Mobula hypostoma. Next base: position 106,513,541 of record NC_086103.1, on the reverse strand, counting down.
AGTGATGTTTTCCAACAAGATGAAAGGAATAATTAAGCATAGTCTGCCCAGTTCTAAGTCAAGTCCCTATAATTCCTTCTCTTATGATTTTACCCGCTTCTCCCATCAACCCAACAATTTCATGTGTTCTGTGAAGCAGTCGCCTCTAATCTGGGCCGACGCTTACATGCCGGGCAGCACCTAATTAATTAGCTTGTTTACTCTGGCTTTTTTCTTAAGGATGTGCTGGGTGCATTCCGGCCACCGCCGCACCGCTGCATGCTTCGCGGCAGTGTATCAGTCCGCGGCTCGGAGGTTGGGGACCACTGCTGTAAAGGTGTCTCCCTTTATGTCCATTATCCCACAAGACTTGCCTTAATACCCGAATTCTTAGCCCTACCACCACCTAGCTTTTGATTTGCTAAGTGAAAGTTCAATATCCACAGTCAAAATTTTAACATCTCTTTTGCCAAACAATCAACTTACTCATTTTGCTTGACACCACTATGTGCAGGGACCCATATGAAAAAGACATAAAGCAATACTTTGAATATGAAATAAACTTTGAAGAGCTTCCGGCCGTAAATCTGACCTACCTCTAGAATGACCTGTTTTAACAATAGGCAAAACTGAAAAAGAATCTGAACAAATTACAATTTTGCAAGGACATATTTCCTCCACCCACTCTCAGTCCGAAATGATGGCAACCAATTCCCCTGTATATACTGATAAATAGTTAATAAGATGTTTCTTTGCTGTTAGTTGTAATTCAGGCACAAAAACAGCCACACCAACATTCCCAGTTAAGTTATCTTTTGATCCATCAGTAAAAATAGTTATCATATAAGAATTGTTTTCCTTAACATAGTGATGGACTCTCAGGCATATCAGGGTCCTTGCACTTCATTAAATCATGCAACCTAAAATCAACTAAAATCGTTGGAAAAAACCAAGGTGAGGTTACTAAAAAAGCTACAGTGGGACGTATTACAAAATTCAGCAAACCTATATTCTTAGTGTAATAAGACCCCAGACACCCAAAACTAAAAACACTCTTCTTGTGATGTTCCCAACAGTCTTCCAACACACTTTTAACTGGGTGATCATTTCTCCGCTCCCTCAAATTAAACCAGGATGTTAACATTAACTTCACCCTCTGCAACTGAAAGAGCAATTGCTCCACTTCAACCCGTAAAGCCAAATCAGAAGACGACCTTACTGCACGACAACACAATCCAAACATTTTAAATCTGAAGATGAAGCTGATCCACAAGCTTCACAGCCATAATCAAGTACAGATCTAATTAAACAAATATAAATAGACAACAGAGATTTCTGTGTAGCACCCCAAGAATGCCCATATAGACACCTAATGATATTTAAAGCCCCTATACGTTTATCAATTATTTTACTGATATAATGCTTCAATGTCAGCTTGTTACCCAGCTACATGCCGAGAGATCTTACCACTGATACTTCTTCAAGTATTTGATTAATTTCAAATCAAGTCCAGGTCTAGTGATCCTCTTTGTAAAACACATAACTTGTATTTTAGCTACTGAACCTATAAAACCACATCTATTTGGCATTCTATATACAGATAAACTGAAGTTTCTACCTCTGATCCATAAAGCTCCATCATCTGCAAAAAGTGATTTACCCACCCCAGTACCCATCTCAGAGAAAGTACCTTAAATAATAACATTAAACAACAAAGGGTTACAAATACTGCCTTACAGGGTCCCATTCTCTGTCTCATAGAAGTCCAAATATGCCTTACCTACCCTTACCTGCATAGACTGTCTAAATAAAAAAACTCAGAAAAAATTATATAGCCCTCTCACTCTTAATTTCATAATTTCCCTCCATAACATGATATGCTTTTTTCAATATCAAAAAATATTGCATTCCAACTTCTTAATTTACTTGCGGTTTCCAAATACCATCTTCCAAGCATAAAACTCAATCCAATGCCATTCTATCCTTCAGAAATCCACTCTGGTACAACACTATATCGCCTCTCTTTTCCAAACTATAATTCAATCGTTCTATTGCCATACATTCCATGAGTTTACACAAACAGGACTTGTAGCGGCCACTCCGGTGGTGATGTCTGTTATTTGTCAAGTAGAGTGCCATGCACAATCCTGATTTGATGGAGATGGACGTGAGAGCACCGAGGAACATCTGGTGAAACTTCTGAAATGCCTGCTTCACTGCTGCTGATACTGTGTGGTCCAGAATCTCCAGAGGAGAACGGCCCGAGTTCTCAGTTTTGCTTGTTGCTCGGTGGCCAGGGCGGGGTTGAAGCACTCGGCAGAGGATGGTGTTTGGAGAGGCTGTGTCAGAGGGGCTGGTCAGAGGCTCAAAGTTTTCAGATGGACTCAGAGTCCGCTGCGGTCGGGTGCTTCCAGTGGTGCTGCATCGGCAAGTTGGCGGTGCTTGGAGGTTCATGGCAGGGAGAGTTCCTCCCTTTTGCTGCCTGCGTGAGATGATGAGTCTGTCGGGACTTTGAGACTTTTTTTTACCGTGCCCATGGTCTGCTCTTCATCAAATTATGGTATTGCTTTGCACTGTTGTAACTATATGTTATAATTATGTGTTTTTTGTCATTTTCAGTCTTGGTTTGTCCTGTGTTTTCATGTGATATCATTCTGGAGGAACATTGTATCATTTTTTAATGCATTCATTTCTAAATGACAATAAACGAGGACTGAGTGTCCTCATAAACTAACCTAATAGGACTTCAATGATATTGGTCTATATCTAGAAGGATCTGACGGGGGTTTTGCAACTTTTAGAACAGGCACTACTGTTGCCATTTTCCATGAGAAGGGAAGATGGACTAAACTCCAAATATGATTCAAAAATTGTAATATTATCTCAAGAAAGTTGTCAGCCATATGTTTAAACATACAATAACATATATCATTCTGTCCTAGAGCACTCTGACCGGAACTATTAATAGCTTTCTCAAATTCACACAAAGAAAACTCTACATCTATAATACTATCATTGCTACAGCTGGCTTCCAACAGATCAGGGTACTCACTTAGAACCTCATCCCTACATTGTTTAGCCTCTTCCACTTATGAGGGATGAATGATAAGTTCATGGCCCAAGGCAGAAGGAGTCAATTTTAGAAAACCTAGCACATTTTTGTTTCAGTATAGTCCCCTCCTACATTTACACACTTAGTCCAGCAGTCGTGGAGCATATGGATCCGTTCTTTGTAGAAGTTGGTGTCTTGGACCTCCAGAAAGTGGTCCACAGCAGGGGTGATTGATAAGTTTGTGGCCTAAGGTAGAAGGAGATGAGTTATTAACTTCAAACTTCCTGCATAATCACTCAAAGAGTTGAAATGCACGTGCATGTAACAAGATCAGTATAACTCTGCACCCTTTCTATGGTTTCCACATCCTTCCTATAGTGAGGCCACCAGAACGGAGCACAGTACTTCAAGTGTGGTCTGACCAGGGTCCTATATATCTGCAACATTACCTCTCGGCTCCTAAACTGAATCCCATGATTGATGAAGGCCAATGCACCGTATGCTTTCTCAACCACAGAGTCAACCTGGGAGCAGCAGCTTGGATTGTCCTATGGACTCAGACCCCAAGATCCCTCTGATCCTTCACACTGCCAAGAGTCTGACCATTAATACTATATTCTGTCATTATATTTGACCTACCAAAATGAACCACCTCACACTTATCTGGGTTGAACTCCATCTGCCACTTCTCAGCCCCGTTTTGCATCCTATCAATGTCCTGCTGTAACTTCTGACAGCCCTCTACACTATCCACTACACCTCCAACCTTTGTGTCATCAGCAAATTTATTAACCCATCCCTGCACTTCCTCATCCAGGTCATTTATAAAAATCATGAAGAGTAGGGATCCCAGAACAGATCCCTGAGGCACACCACTGTTCACCGACTTCCATGCAGAATGTGACCTGTCTACAACCACTCTTTGCCTTCTGTGGGCAAGCCAGTTCTGGATCCACAAGCAATGTCCCCTTGTATCCCATGCCTCCTTACTTTCTCAATAAGCCTTGCATGGGGTACCTTGTCAAATGCCTTGCTGAAATCTAACTACACTATATCTACTGCTCTACCTTCATCAATCACATTGTCAAAAAATCAATCAGGCTTGTAAGGCACGACCTGTCTTTGACAAAGCCATGCTGACTATTCCTAATCATATTATGCCTCTCCAAATGTTTGTAAATCCTGCATCTCAGGATCTTCTCCATCAGCTTACCAACCACTGAGGTAAGACTCACTGGTCTATAATTTCCTGGGGTATTTCCACTCCCTTTCTTGAATAATGGAACAGCATCCACAACCCTCCAGTCCTCCGGAACCTCTCCCATCCCCATTGATGATACAAAGATCATCACGAGAGGCTCAGCAATCTACTTCTTCTGCAAGTGCTTCATACACTTCATTCACATCCACAACTCTATATCCTGACCCCTTTCCTTATAAAACTTGCAACACCACCCCCTCTACCAACTAACCTATCATGCCCAAGTTACATTAAAATCCTGCAAAGAAAAACTTAAATGTGGTAATAACCAGGTTTTCTGGATACTTACAGCATCGGGTGAACTTGATAAATTTCTTAAAGACCTGACCATTAGAAATCAGGCTTCTCGCATTCCACTGCAATATTCTTAATCCCTTCACAAGGAGACTGAAATACAGATATTCCACTCATCAGAGCTTCATTTACAGTTTTCTACATAACACCAGTTATACCAAGCTACTTTTCAGCAGATTTCATAATAATTTTAATTTTCTGAGTACAACTAGATGTCTGACCAATTCACCACATCTGTAATAAATATAAACTTTATTTTATCAACTATTAAAATTTCTTTAGTAAGAGAACTATGATCCCGACATATAGCCTCGGATTTCACATTCTTTTCTCAGACTGGTAACAGCTCATCAACATTCGGTTTAACTTTTTACATGGCCTCTGCATAAGGCACACCTAACTGTACTTCAACCTGCTGAATTTCAGCTGCTTTCTTAAACACTTCACATCCTCTATAACCTGCCCTATGTTCTCCTCTGCAATTACAACAGTTAAACTCTACACTTTCACAATCTTCATACTTACGTTCCCCATCACACTTACTACATCTTAGTTTCCTATGACGTATTGGTGCAACATACCCAAATCTTTAACATTTGTAACATATAAGTGGGAGTGGAATATAAGCCCATACATTATAACCCACATACTCCAAACTATCTTTATCAGGGAGCTTCACTTAATCAAAGCATATCAATATTGATAAACTATCCATCCTTTCCCCATTTCTGACTACTTGCAATTACTTTATCTTGTTAACCTTGCCTCCCAATAAATGAAATTTAACCTCTTCTATAAAATCTCCACCGGAATACCTGTTCTAACACCCCTAATTCCTCTATTTCCATTACGCAATGTAGATACCATCTTTTTGCCAAGTAAAGTCTTCAAGTATAATATCTTCTCACACTCTTTCTTATCCTTACAACGATTAACATGTTACCTCTACTTAAAGTATGACCACAATCTATTGTCCCTGTGGCACTCACCTGAACCCTTCATTAGCAGTTCCTCCCCGCTCACCTGAACCTATACTGTTTCCCAACATCTGTACACCTTTCACAGTAAGCACCACCAACTGCCCCTCCTCCAAGCTCACGAGCCTTTCCAAGTCCTTTTCCAAGGCTGGCCAGCCGTTCCAATGTTCCCACCAACCAAGTCAGCAATTCAACTGTCAAGTCCAGCCAGACTGAATTTTGAAGGAACCTACCACTATTTAAGTTTTGCTGAAATGTCAAGTTTACCTAGTCTCTACCCAGCTAGCAGAAATCAACTGGAGATGCGCTGGGTTTTCAACCATCCGGGAAGTGGAAGGTAGGCAGCGAATCAGATACATTGCCTGTGTCAAGGTTCTTGCTCAGTGCTGGATTACACTGTGGAATTCAGGATCCTTGTAGCAGAGTGCCGCTGGATTGTAGATGTGCTTGTAGCCCATTACCGTCACAACCCCTTGGAGTGCTTGAAAGTTGAGCTGTCAATCCAGGAGATGCCACTGATCTTGAAAGCCTCAACACTTTGGCCCACCGTATCAACAAGTGTCTTATGGAACGAGCCTCCAGATCATCAGCCAGATTCCCAGTTCAGAACCCAAGCAATTAGGGAGAGCTCCCTTAACACCCCATGAGTGTGAGCTTCTGTGGAGAAACAACTTGTGTATCTACTGTGGAGCAGCTGTCAACGTATAAAAACAACACCACTAGGAAGAGAAGAATGGTATTCTATCTTTCGGCTCTCCTGGCCTCTCATTCCAACACCATAGTCCAACTCACTTTCCCTGTCCTACTCCACACTCTGATGGCTCTATGCACACAGGAGGCTCCAGTAGATTCCAGCACAGTTGGCAACTTTTGGACTGGAATTTCTGTGTGCATCTTGGACTGCCAAGCAAGCCTATCTCTCACCCCTTCTACATTATGGTTAATGATGGACCTCCACTGGGTCTGGGATGATCAGGACATGCACACGGCCTGTGCACATCAGCATCAGAGAGCACACCAAGTCTATCCAATTCTTCCTGATCGACTCAGCCAACGCTCCTCTCATTTTGGGTTACCCCTGAATCACGACTCACTCCACCCAATCATTCAGTTCACTGCTGAGCTGGGGACTCACTTGCCTGACCACTTGCCCGCAACCACAGTTGACTTCGCTCTGTTAATCCATGAAGACAAAGGAAACCATTGAACTCACCAAAATCCCACAGGACTACCATGACCTTCTCACTGCCTTCATTAAGAGGGAAGGCAACACCCTGCCACATAACAGATGACATGATTGTGCGATTGATCTCCTCCTGGGGACCACACCTCCTGTTGTCCCTCTCCCCTTCTGAGAACTAAACCATGAATGACTATATGGTCAAAGCGCTACACCACAGCTTCATTCGGCCATCCCAGTCCACAGCTGGTGCAGGATTCTTCTTAGTCAAAAGAATGATGAGGCGGAGGAGGGTTCCTTTGTCCCTTCATCAACAACCATGGACTCAACAAAATTACCATCAAGATTTACTATCCTCTCTCCCCTTGATCGATAGCACATTCAACACACTCTGCGAGGCTTCAATCTTCACCAAACTGGATCTTCAGAATGCATTGCATGATCTACACCTGCCAGGTGGATAAGTGGAAGATGGCGTTCATAGCACCAACTGGTCACTACAAATGCTTGGTGATACCTCTCAGATTTTCCAACAGTGCAGCCATTTTCCAAGCCTTCATCAATGAGATCCTCAGACATGCCACCTAGATGTGTGTTCGCCTACCTTGATGACATCCTCATCTTCTCCAAGGAGGCCAAGACCATGTCTGTCATGTCCGTCCTTTTTTTCAGCATCTTCTTGAAAGTCAATATTACTGCAAATTAGAAAAATGTAAGTTCCACACCCAAATCATTGCCTTCCTGGGTTACATCCATTCTCTCATGACATAACCATGGACCCAAATAAAGTGTGCGCAGGCCCTGAATGGCCCTGACAGTGCTCCCACAAACATTTACGTTGCTTCTTGGGCTCCCGAAACCTCTACTGTCATTTCATCCAGACCTACAGTCAAATTACCACTCCTCTGACCTCCCTCACCAGTCACCGACCTCACAGACAACCCAGTCTGCTTCCACAGACCATGTCCTCCAGAAGCTCAAGGGACTCTTCAAAACCAGCCCCACTCTCTGTTATCTGAACCCTTCCAGACCTTTTGTGGTAGAGGCGGACACATCTCATGTGGGGGCTGCGGCCATCCACACCTGGCAAGGACCAGATGGGTGACACAACCTTGTGCTGCTTCTCGCTCACAGCTCTGTTGTGGAGTAGGCGACAGGGTACTATTCACCGTTAAATGGGCCTTGAAGGAATAGAGACATTGGCTGATGGGAAACAACAAGCCTATTCTGATCCAGACTGACCAACAGAACCTCATATTGATACACCAGACCCTCTGGGCCCTCTTAGTTAAGTAATTCAGCTTCATCCCCTACCGATCCAGCTTGAAGGACTCTAAGGGGACAATCCCTGTCACTTTAGTTTGACCCAGCTGAAATGGGGATTGACCTTCAGCCCGTCATTCCATCCACACAGTTCCTCGCTCCAGTCATCTGGGTTCTTGAGAACCAGATCCACTGGGCCCCACAGCACGAGCTTGCTCTGGTGGAAACCCCAACAACTCCGTGTATTTGCCAGAGGTTGTGTGCTCTGAAGCACTCCAGTAGGCCCACTCCCACTCTTCATCCCTCTCGAGCCATCCAGGTGTTGATGGATGGATTTTCGGTGACATGGGATTTGATGGCCGACTGTGATCACAGTTTTGTCACTGCCTGCCCGCGATCTGCCCAGTCCAATCCTTCTATCCAGTGGCCTTCTGAGCTCCTTTGTTCCCTACTGGTCACTCAGCACCGCACCTTTGATCCCTCATCACCATGGATTTCATCACAGATTTGCCACATTTCAATGGGGCCACGGCGGTCAAGACTGTAGTGGACTTGTTCGCTAAGGTGGTCCACTTCTTTGCTCACCCAAATTCTGTCAGCTGCTTCAATGGCAGACCTCGTTCTCCAACATGTAGTTCAGCTCCATCGCTTTCTTCAGGACACTGTGACTGGGGCCCACATTTTGTGTTTCACTTCTGGCGACCTTTCTGGTCCCTTCTCAGTGAGTTTTGCCTCTGACCATCATTGCAGACCAATGGTCAGTCAGAAAGAGCCAATCAGCACGTGAAGAAATTTCTGTGATGCTTCACTGCCTCTAACCCTTCCGCACGTAAAAGGATATCTGCTTTGGACAAAGCTGTCCCACAATCTACACACCTCCTGTGCCAAGGTACGGTGCGCTTTGAGGTACATCATGGCTACCAACTCCCACTGTTCCCCACGGATGAGCTGATATTGGAGACCCCATTTGCCAAGGTCCTGGTTCGCTACTACTAGGATGCTAGAAAGAGGGCATGGAGGATCATTCTAGCTGCCAACTGCAAGTACTGCTGCCAAGAAAACCAATGGCACCCAGCCAAACTACTCCCACAAGTTCTCGCCCCAGTTCATTGATCCCTTTACAGCAAACCAGTCACTTGCCATCTTCAGCTGCCACTGTCCATCAGGACGACAACTACCTTTCACCTGTCCTACCACAAGCCTGTTGTCCATGGACAAATTAAAGCACCTGAGCCTGCACCTCCAGAGCCTAGGGTGGTGGAAGGTAGTCCAGTGTATATGGTTCACTGATTGAATGGAAATGGTGAGCAATTTCAAATTCCTGGGTGTCAACATCTCTGATGATCTATCCTGGGCCCAGTATATCAATGCAGTTACAAAGAAGACATGACAATGGCAAATTTTCATTTAGAGTTTAAGGAGATTTGGTATGTCATCAAAGGCACTTGCAATGTTGTACCACGGAGAGCATCACAGTCTGTTATGGGGAGGGAAAACTGCATAAGATTGAAATAACCTGCAAGAAGTTGTAAACATAGTCAGTTCCATCATGGGCACTAGCCTCCCCAGCATCCAGGACATCTCCAAAGAGCAATGCCCCAAAAAGGCAGCATTCATCATTAACAATCCCCATCATCAAGGGCATGCCCTCTTCTCATTGCTACCATCAGTGTGGAGTTACACACTCCGATTCAGGAATAACTTCTTCCCATTTTCCATCAGATTTCTGAATGGACATTGATCCCATGATTGCTATCTCAACACTGCTACTACTGCGATGCACTACTGTCGCAAAACAACAAATCTCACAAGTGATATTAAACCTGATTCTTTTTCTGATTCACATCATCATAGGTGGCGGGTTGACTGGGAAGGGTACAGCCCAAAAGAGAGATCTTAGGTGCTGTCCAGTTTCATCTTAGATGCATCACTCATCAAGGAGTTCCACCGGACCCAAATGGATCTCTCCAGGTCAGTGGGGACCGGCTGTAGGAGGGGGGATCCGAACACTACCTCACTTTTTGAATATATATTGTTTCTGATTTTTGCACGATTTTTAATCTACTCAATATACATATACTGTAATTGATAGATTCATTTATTATTTTTTTTTTCTCTTCTTCTATATTATGTATGGCATTGAACTGCTGCTGCTGCTGCTACGTTATCAAATTTCATGACGTGTGCTGGCGATAATAAACCTGATTCTGATCCTGTCAGGCTTGCACAGGCAGACAACTCTCAGTCTCTATACAGCTAACAGGAATCAACTTCTACTCCATAAGACCATAAGACAAAGGAGCAGAAGTCAGACATTCGGCCCATTGAGTCTGCTCCGTCATTTTATCATGAACTGATCCATTCTCCCACTTAGCCCCTTTGATGCCCTAGCTACTCAGATACCTATCAATCCCTGCCTTAAATACACCCAATGACTTGGCCTCCACTGCTGCCCGTGGCAACAAATTCCATAGATTCACCACCCTCTGGCTAAAAAAATTTCTTTGCACTTTTGTTCTGAATGGGCGCCCATCAATCCTTCAGTCATGCCCTCTCGTACTAGACTCCCCCATCATGGGAAACAACTTTGCCACATCCTCTCTGTCCATGCTTTTCAACGTTCAAAATATTTCTATGAGCTTCCCCCCATTCTTCTAAACTCCAAGGAATACAGTCCAAGAACGGACAAATGGTCCTTAATATGTTAATCCGCTAATTCCCAGAATCATTCCAGTGAATCTTCTCTGAACCCTCTCCAACGTCAGCGCATCCTATCTTAAATAAGGAACCCAAAACTGCACACAGTACTCCAAATGAGGTCTCACCGGTGCCTTAAAGAACCTCAACATCACATCCCTGCTCCTATACTCTATTCCTCTAGAAATGAATGTCAAAATTGCATTCAACTTCTTCACCACCAATTCAACCTGGAGGTTAACCTTAAGGGAATCCTGCACGAGGACTCCAAAGTCCCGTTGCATCTCAGAACTTTGAATTCTCTCCCCATTTAAATAATAGTCTGCCTGTTTATTTCTTCTACCAAAGTGCATCACCATACACTTTCCAACATTGTATTTCATTTGCCACTTCTTTGCCCATTCTCCCAATCTATCCAAGTCTGTCTGCAGACTCTCCGTTTCCTCAGCACTACCATCCCCTCCACCTATCTTTGTATCATCAGCAAACTTAGCCACAAAGCCATCTATTCCATAATCCAAATCATTGATGTACAATGTAAAAAGAAGCAGCCCCAACACGGACCCCTGTGGAACACCACTGGTAACCGGCAGCCAACCAGAATAGGATCCCTTTATTCCCACTCTCTGTTTCCTGCCAATCAGCCAATGCTCTATCCACGTTTGTAACTTTCCTGTAATTCCATGGGCTCTTATCTTGCTTAGCAGCCTCATGTGCGGCACCTTGTCAAAGGCCTTCTGAAAATCCAAATATACAACATCCACTGCATCTCCCTTGTCTAGCCTACTTGTAATTTCCTCCAAATATTGCAATAGGTTTGTCAGGCAGGATTTTCCTTTAAGGAAATCATGCTGAGTTCTGCCTGTCTTGCTATATGCCTCCAGGTACTCCGTAACCTCATCCTTGACTGTCTACTCCAACAACTTCCCATGCACCGATGTCAAGCTAATAGGTCTATAATTTCCTTTTTGCTTCCTTGCCCCCTTCTTAAATAGCAGACTGACATTTGCAATCTTCCAGTCCTCCGGAACCATGCCAGAATCTATCGACTTTTGAAAGATCATCGCTAATGCCTCCGCAATCTCCACAGCTACTTCCTTCAGAACACGAGGGTGTATTCCATCTGATCCGGGAGATTTATCTACCTTTAGACTATTCAGCTTCCTGAGTACTTTCTCTGTCATAATTGTGACTGCGCACACTTCCCTTCCCTAACACCCTTGAGTGTCCAGTATACTGCTGACGTCTTCCTGAGTGATGACTGATGCAAAATACTCGTTCAGTTCCTCCACCATCTCCTTATCTCCCATTACAATTTCTCCAGCATCATTTTCTATCAGTCCTATATCTACTCTCATCTGTCTTTTACTCTTTATATACTTGAAAACTCTTTTAGTATCCTCTTTGATATTATTTGCTAGCTTCCTTTCATAGTTAATCTTTTCCCTCTTAATGACCTTCTTGGTTTCCTTTTGTAAGCTTTTAAAAAGTTCCCAATCCTGTGTCTCCCACTAATTTTTGCTTCCTTGTATGCCCTCTCCTTTGCTTTAACCTTGGCTTTGACTTCTTTTGTCAGCTACGGTTGCATCTTTTTGCCATTCAAAAATGTCTTCTTTTTTGGAATATAACTATCTTGCACCTTCCTCACTTCTCGCATAAACTCCAGCCACTGCTGCTCTGCCATCCTTCCCGCTAGTGTCCCTTTCTAGTCAACTTTGGCCAGTTCCTCTCTCATGCCACTGTAATTTCCTTTACTCCACTGAAATACCGACAAATCGGATTTTAGCTTCTCTTTCTCAAATTTCACAGTGAACTCAATTATGTTATGCCTCCTAAGGGTTCCTTCACCTCAATCTCCCTAATTACCTCTGGTTCGTTACACAATACCTAATCCAGTACAGCCGATCCCCTAGCGGGCTCAACAGCAAGCTGTTCCAAAAAGCCATCTCGTAGACATTCTACAAATTCTCTCTCTTGAGATCCAGTGCCGACCTAATTTTCCTAATCCACTCCCATGTTAAAATCCCTCACAATTACCATAATACTTCCCTTCTGACAAGCCTTTTCCATTTCCTGTTGTAATTTGTAGTCCACATCACTGCAGCTGTTAGGAGGACTGTATATAACTGCCATCAGGGTCCTTTTACCCCTGCAATTTCTTAGCTCAACACATAAAGATTCTGCACCTACTCATTTCCAACTCATCACCGGCAGCCTATTTAACCCCACTTCTCATCCACAGCCCTCGTTCACTCATGAAACCAGCTGGCCTGAACCAGTTGCTCCCAGCCTTCAGTTACCTTGTTGCCTGTGGAGTTTAGTTTTTATACTTGCTAATGTTTAGTGTTCATGCCTGTTCTCTCTTGTTTTGTGACCCCTTGTGGCCTATTATTTTGCAATTTATTATTAAAGTTATTGCTCACCACTAAAATTGTCTCTGCAGTTCCGCTTTTGGGTCAAGCCTCCTGTACATTTCCTGGCAGTGAAACCCTTTGACAGAGATATGTGCTGTATAGCAGTAACAGCTGGTTGGCAAGTAATCTGGAATACATTCTCTCTTGGATGGTATTCAAGAATGACACAGCATGAAAAGCATCTGTTTCCATGGCTCCTTCAAGCTGCACAGAGAACATTGCCCTCTAAGGTGAAAAGCAGGAGAGACAGGCCCTGGATTCTCATGTGGCCCGGATGACAAGGACACCCTTCAGACAAAAGCTGTGAAAGCAGGTAGAGGAGATACTGTGTCTGTGATAATCTTTTCCAAGTGTCTGATGTCATGTATCTTGATGCAGTACAGCAAGAAATTCAATGAAATCATTGTCATTTGTCCAGGAGGAGTGAGGACATTTGAAACACTATCTCCCATCAGTTAGATCAGTGGCCACACACCTTGCTAACAGTACCACATCTCTATCACTGACTGACTAATAACAGTAATCATTCAGGTCTCCGTGCACTCATAAACACCAAGGTTCCTTGACCTCGTGCTGTCTGGCTGAGGGAAAGAGTAGCACAGATCCAACTCTCAAGTGAACAAGCTCATATGCAAGTTTGGCCAGAGGGGTATTGCTGAGAGTTCACTGGAGCAGAAAAAGGCTGATAAATTTACACATTAGGTAAACTTTGATAATGCACTATTCTGTGAAAACCCCATGGTTTAATACTCCTAGTTGCTAGGATCCCATTTGCAAAGCGCTTTTCATGTACCATGGCTCCATTCTTTCTCTCCTTTAAACACTCTGAGTATCTGTTCCCAAGCTCCTTTAAGCTCATTGGGATCCTGCTTTACTCCTGCAGCCATGTTTCCACCCCCACGCCACCCATTAAACACATTAGCTTTTGGTTCCTGCACTTGGTTTAAATTCATCTAGATTAATCTATATCAGGAGTTCCAAACCTGGGGCCCAGAGACGCCTCAATCTATGGCATAAAAAAGGGTTAGGAACCCTTGAAATCCTTGAACTGCATTTATGGTACGGTTGTGTAGCACCTTGCAAAAGATTAATTCATAGTGTGAAGGTTCCTATTTGGAAAAATATCCAACAGGCTGTATACCCTGACAGTTAGGCACAACTAAGGTCTTGATAGTACTGGATTATCAAGAGTAATACTAAAAAACATTGGATGTGTTAGTAATAAATAGTTAAATAGTAATAGGTAAATTATGCCAGTAAATTATGAAATAAGTCCAGGACCAGCCTATTGGCTCAGGGTGTCTGACCCCCCGAGGGAGGAGTTGTAAAGTTTAATGGCCACAAGCAGGAACGACTTCCTATGACGCTCTGGGTTGCATCTCGGTGGAATGAGTCTCTGGTTGAATGTACTCCTGTGCCCAACCAGTACATTATGTAGTGGATGGGAGACATTGTCCAAGATGGCATGCAACTTGGACAGCATCCTCTTTTCAGACACCACCATCAGAGAGTCCAGTTCCATCCCCACAACATCACTGGCCTTACGAATGAGTTTATTGATTCTGTTGGTGTCTGCTACCCTCAGCCTGCTGCCCCAGCACACAACAGCAAACATGATAGCACTGGCCACCACAGACTCGTAGAACATCCTCAGCATCATCCGGCAGATGTTAAAGGACCTCAGTCTCCTCAGGAAATAGAGACGGCTCTGACCCTTCTTGTAGACAGCCTCAGTGTTCTTTGACCAGTTCAGTTTATTGACTTATTCAACTACAATATAAATAGTTTAGGAAAACTCACCTACAAAGAGATTGTTCAGCTTGCCTGCTTACCTATTTCTCTTTCTCCATGTTCTTTTCCACCTCATTCTCCTGCTTCTCCACAGGTGGTGTCAAGGAATGAGCCCAGATGCTTGGGTTTTGCAATATAGAGTAGATCTCTCTGAATCATGAGACTGACCTGTTAACTACTGCAAGGTACCTCTGTTGTGTCTGGGGCTCCAGAATCAATGTTCAGGCATGCTGATAGACTACTTCAGTACTTTTCATGACAGCATTGCTTTGAATATGTAAATATTACCTTCACATGTATCTTTTTGTTGCACATCATGTTGTTGACAGTCATATGTTGCCAGTGCTCAGGCATGATTCAATTAGAATCATGCAGGAAGAGGTAGAGTTCAATCTAATGAAG